>NC_081788.1:26724417-26953070 GCF_963082965.1 Carassius carassius | reverse complement strand
TGAAGCATAACTGAGAACTCCATGAAGTCTTTTGTGCTGTGAAAGAGCCACTTTTGAGCAATGAAATGTTCTACTGGGAGTTGGGTGACTGATCAGCATGCATTTGTCTGTGTCACGTCTGTTTCTCACCGGATCGCGAGACCTCCGGGTCTTAGGTTCGACACTCTTGGCTTGCCGTCCTTGTCACAACCTCCGGAGATCGTGAGGCCGAGACTGGTGCCCTCTTTTTTAATCAGTTCCACTGTCGTCACACCTCTCAGCTCATCTGTGCATACACAAACACACACAATAACCACACAACCTTCACAGCAGGTAACTCACCCGTGGGTCCCCGGGGAGCTTGTGTAGCCATGCATTGTGTTATGAAAGTCAGATTCATTTAACCATTTCATGAAGGGAGATGGTAGTATTGCAGTCTGGCAGAATAACTGGCTGCGTGTAATAAATATATTTACACATTATGGAAGCAAACCATGTCCAAAGAATCGTAAAAAATAATAATCACAAACAACAAATATTCAATTAAAGAAAACATAATTACAAATACATTGTATTCTATAAATTTCCACTCATAACGGTTACGAGGACACCATTAAGGAGAATATTCTATTCAGTTTGATCAAACAAAGATAAACTATATGTGAAGCTCTTCTGATGCAGCCACTGCAATCCAAAGTGTGTACTCATCTCTGCTGTTAAATCTCTACAGCTTCTGATAGTGAGTGTCAGTGTGGTAAATCAGTAGAGACTAATTAACTGACCTGATTCTTCACAAGCCCAACCGATAAAAAGAAAAGAACAGAGAGAACGACAGCAGCGGTCCGAAGAAGTCAAATATCAGCATTATCACAGACTCTTTACCTTAATGTGTAAGACACTTTATGTGTGCTGAGACTCACAGAGCTCCTTAATAAAGAGACTCGATCTAGAGCAAAACATGTCTGATACAGTGGCGGCTCCAGACAATTTTGATTGGGGGGGCAATGGGGGGTCCTGGTCATTTCAAGGGAGGTCTCATGAAAACCAACACGGCTAATAACTGCATATAACTGCATCGAAAATACATTTTGGTCCAAAAATAGCAAAAACTATGACTTTATTCAGCATTGTCTTCTCTTCAGTGTCTGTTGTGTGAGATTTCAAAACACTGAAGTGTAGTGATATCCGGTTCACAAACGAACCATTCGATGTAACCGGATCTTCTTGAACCAGTTCACCAATTCGAACTGAATCATTTGAAACGGTTTGCGTCTCCAGTAAGCATTTATCCACAAATGACTTAAGCGGTTAACTTTTTTTAACGTTGCTGAAACGAGTTAAACATAAATTGTAACCATTAATCTCCAAGTACAGCTTCCCTGGGAAGCCCAAACAAAGATGATTGTACTCCGAGATGAAAATAACAGCGTTTCAACGACATGGCGACAAACACAAACGCAGCTCTTCCTTCTTCTCTGTCGGAGCACAACAAGACCATGCCCCCCTTTTTGTGAATTCATGTGGGCGGAGGTTAGTCAAAAAACTGTTTTAGTGATGTCATTACTGCAGGAAGTAGAGGTATGTAGTCCAAACGGGTCGTTTTTTGTAGGCAAATTCTGTTAAATAAAATATCTCGCTTGGCATTAAACTTTGAGCTTTAGAATTTTACAGATATTATTTATACTCTAACAACATCATAACACACTAACTAAAGTTTAAAACATGGGATCACGAAGAAGGGGACCTTTAAGGGGCAAAGGAGCAGGTGCTCAAGTGAACCGGTTCTTTCGGACAATTCGATCAAATAAACCAGTTGAAAAAAAAACGGTTTACCGGTTCTTTTGCATTAGATGTAATGTCATTGGCGATGACTGCCCTTCATTCAAGCCTTCGGTTTACCCGCGCTTATAACACTAGCAAAGAATCAGTTCAGAATCAATCACCAAAAGAACCAGTGCGGTTCAGACGAGCTGTGAGTCAGTCTGCATCACCTTGAATCACACATGCGCTGTATCATCAGCTCCTCGGTTCTCGAATCGGACGCATCTGACAGAAACGGTTCTCGGTTCAGTGTACGAAAAAATGTCGAAATAATTATTATTTATTATTGTTCTGCGTAGTTTGAAGAGAAACATTTTTTTATCTTTATCCTTGATATATATATTTTTTAATCAGGAAGAGGATGGGGGGTCAAATGGGGGGTCAAAGCGTTTTTTTTGCAGGGTCTTGAGACCCATAGACATATAAATACCTAGACGCCTCATTGGCCGATTTGAGCCGTTGCCGCGATACGTCAACGTGTCCGCCATGTTAGTGAGGGCAAGACTGCCTTAAAAACAAATGAAAGTAAATGGGGGAGCTGTTGTTACGATCGGAAACCCAGTGAAACGCAGGAGATGAGAGATCCAATCGCAGTATGGGTTTTAATGGGTAATCCAAAGAGAAATCAACAAGCAGGGGTCAAAACCATAAATCCATCCAACAAATAACAAACAGGGAAGGAACAGGAATGGGAACAGGAACAGGAACTCGGAAGATGAGGAACTCGGAAGGCGAGGAAACTGGGTGACGGAAAGAAAGGACTCCATGCAGACAAACAGAAAAGGACTGGTTAATATAGGGAGGATAATGACTAACAAGTGAAGACACCTGATTGCAATTAACAGGAGTGAAATTACTGTGATGAAGGGACAAGGCTTTTTGGGAATTGTAGTGAGGTGCCTATGGGGAAGTGAGACCACTAGTGGAGACTCAGGGAAACAGAGACCAGACAGCGTGACATTACCCCCTCCTCCACGGAGCAGCTACCAGATGCTCCACCCGAACCCAAGAAGAGACCAATGAACACAGCGAGCAGGAGGGAGATGGAGCGGCGTAGGACCAGGGGGAGGGACGGAGGGCCAGGTAAAATGGGGAAACAGAGACAAGAAGTGCAGAAAACAAAAACAAGGAGCACAGGAGGGAGGTGGACTGGCGGAGGATCAGGGGGAGGGACGGAGGGCCAGGTCCATAGATGGAAACAGAGAGAAGAGGAGCAAAAAACAAAAACAACAAAACACAAGTCCAGGAAGGACATAACGTTCAGTGTCCCAGGGCCGAACCGACAGGGCAGGAATTGGAGCCCTGCAGTTGAGACAGAAGCCCCCCAGGGCGGCGCAGAAGACCACCGCATCCGTGCGGTCGAGACAGAACGCCCATCAAGGCGGCGCAGAAGACCACCACATCCGTGCGGTCAAGACAGAAGCCCACCAGGGCGGCGCAGAAGACCACCACATCCGTGCAGTCGAGACAGAAGCCCACCAGGGCGGCGCAGAAGACCACCACAGAGAACATGAACAAGTTAAGGGTGGCCTCCGTGGACACGACAGGATCAGTCGAGCGCTCAGAGAGTTCGGCTGAGACGTGACGAGGCTCTGGAAGTTCCGCAGAAACGAGGAGAGGCTCTGGTAGTTCAGCCGAGACGAGGAGAGACTCTGGTAATTCTGTGGTGTTTAGACTGGATTCAGGAAGATCAATGGTCACTTGACTCTGCTCATGAAGATCATTGGTGACTTGCATTTGTTCATGAAGGTCAACGGTGACTAGCCCTGACTCTGGAAGGTCAACGGTGACTAGCCCTGACTCTGGAAGGTCAACGGTGACTAGCCCTGACTCTGGAGGGTCAACGGTGACTAGCCCTGACTCTGGAGGGTCAACGGTGACTAGCCCTGACTCTGGAAGGTCAACGGTGACTAGCCCTGACTCTGGAGGGTCAACGGTGACTAGCCCTGACTCTGGAGGGTCAACAGCAGTCATGGCGAGTCAAGGCGAGAGCAACACGAGTTTCTCAAAGTGGAAATAAGTGAAAGTGACGTGACATTCAGCCAAGTATGGTGACCCATACTCAGAATTCGTGCTCTGCATTTAACCCATCCAAAGTGCATACACACAGAGCAGTGAACGCACACACACACTGTGGACACACACCCGGAGCAGTGGGCAGCCATTTATGCTGCGGCACCCGGGGAGCAGTTGGGGGTTCGATGCCTTGCTCAAGGGCACCTAAGTCGTGATATTGAGGGTGGAGAGAGCACTGTACATGCACTCCTCCCACCCACAATTCCTGTCGGCCCGAGACTCGAACTCACAACCCTTCGACTGCGAGTCCAAACTCATTATTTCATTAAAATATGCTCATTATTTCACTTTAGTTGAGCATAAAGACAAAAACCTTTTGGTCAAATGTAAGCTGTGTCTTTCTGGTTTGAAAGTCCTATCCTAGCCCACGAATTTCCAATCCGTGCGCTCAGATTTTGTAAACCGTACCCTCGGTTTTTGAATCTGTACCTGCGAATTCATAATCTGCACGCACACTTTCGCAATCCGTTCCCATGGATTTGTAAACTGTAGCCTACTCACGGATTCATGCAGCAAGCTCCTACGTGTTAACATACAGTTTTAATGAATATTATTATGTGGAATGGGTCTACAGCAAAGTGTCTTAAGTGATTCTCTGTATGTTTTTCTCATACAGGTGAAACATTGTTGAAAACATGCAGCCTGTCTCTACTGTGGAGTCGACCGGCTATCAGTCAGCTCCTTAGCATGATAACATAGATTTCATTTTTAAACAGCATTTATATATATATATATATATATATATATATATATATATATATATATATATATATATATATATATATATATATGTTTCTCGAAAATGATTCTGAATAATTCAGATTGCTTTCATTTATTTCAAAATGTTTTGTGTTATGTTGTCCATTGTTGATAGTTTGTTTTCATACTTAAGCTGTGAAAGGAACATTTTTAAGGGCTCAACAAAACAGCTTTTATGATGCAGAAGCCACTTTAGTTTTTGATTCTGAATATATTATTCAGGTGTTTTGTTATTTATTTCAGAAATCCTTGTGATATACAATATTCAGTTTGTGCTGGTCTTACTTAATCAAAATAGTGTTTAAAAATTACTTTCTGTTTTACTTTGTCTTTGTATAGACCATGACGCATAAAAGCGCATTAATGGGAACATTAAAGAAAGTTCTTTAAAAAAGTAAAAAAAGTTACTTTTAACAGTAATGCATATTTATTAGTAACTAACACTGGTGTTGTCATAACGTTCACCTTGGAGATTGAAAATGTTCCTTTTTTGAGACCCCAGAAGCCCAAATTCAAACCCAGAACAATAAAACCCACAGAAGAGGTGGGAGTTCAAAGGAGGAATCTTTATATTACCAAACTGCAGGGAGATGAAGAGTAGATATAAGTCATGATCTGCAAGATTAACCACAATCTGATGTGATCCGACCACCTCAGAGAAAACCAGTGTTGAGCTGCTGCAAGAGCTTTTGAAGCACAGCAGCTGTGGTCAAAGAGTTCTCGTGTGTTCGGAGCGGGATCGCGAATCATTTTAGTCAGTTCGGAGTTTGGAGCGGGATCGCGAATCATTTGAGTCAGTTCGGGATTTCGGAGCGGGTTCACGAATCATTTGAGTCAGTTTGGGTATCGCGAATCATTTGAATCAGTTCGGGAGTTCGGAGCGGGTTCGCGAATCATTTGAATCAATTCGGGAGTTCGGAGCGGGTTCGCGAATCATTTGAATCAGTTTGGGAGTTCAAAGCGGGTTCGCGAATCATTTGAGTCAGTTTGGGAGCTCGGAGCGTGAATCATTTGAGTCAGTTCGGGAGTTCGTAAATGGTTCGCGAATCATTTGAGTCAGTTTCGAAGTTTAGAGCAGGTTGGCGAATCATTTTAGTCAGGTTGTCGTTCGCGAATCAAAAGTTCGGGAGTTCGTAGCGGGTTCGCGAATCATTTGAGTCAGTTTGGGAGTTCGGAGCGGGTTCGAAAATCATTTGAGTCAGTTCTGGAGTTCAAAGTGGGTTCGCGAATCATTTTAGTCAGCTCGGAGTTCGAGCATGAATCATTTGAGTCAGCTCGGGAGTTTCGGAGCGCGAATCATTTGAGTCCGTTCGGGAGTTCGGAGCCGGTTTGCGTCAGTTTGGGGATCGCGAATCATCAGTTGTATATGCAGTTGTATATGTATATGCATGTATGTATGTATGTTTCTCGAAATTGATTCTGAATAATTCAGATTGCTTTCATTTATTTATTTCAAAATGTTCTGTGTTATGTTGTCCATTGTTGATAGTTTTACTTAGGCTGTGAAAGGAACATTTTAAGGGCTCAACACAACAGCTTTTATGATGCAGAAGCCACTTTAGTTTTTGATTCTGAATATATTATTCAGGTGTTTTGTTATTTATTTCAGAAATCCTTGTGATATACAATATTCAGTTTGTGCTGGTCTGACTTAATCAAAATAGTGTTTAAAAATTACTTTCTGTTTTACGTTGTGTTTGTATAGACCATAACGCATAAAAGCGCATTAATGGGAACATTAAAGAAACTTCTTTAAAAAAGTAACTAAAAAGTTACTTTTAACAGTAATGCATTACTTTTTGGTGTAAGTAATCAACAAAGTAATTGAGTTACTTTTTGAATTAAGTAACTAGTAACTGTAACTAGTTAGCTACTATTTCTTAACTAGCACAACACTGATGTTAACACATATGAATGTTTGAGTGTATGTGAGGTTTACGTTGCACAATAAAATCTCAAAGTATAGTTATGTTTATCACATACCAGAATATGAGATGGTCCCCTCAAAAAACTTTATATTAATCAAAATTAATAATCATTATAACAACATCACAATGAGTTTATCATGATATTGCAGCGGGACTCACTATGAGTTCCTTTGTTTTTCATTTCTAGGCTATTTACATCATGTAGTTTTTGTGTAAAGACACACGCAGTACATTATCAGCATTAAACAGCCTGTGCAAAGCTTTTTAAATGCTGTCTATAGTATTAGAATATGAGCTGGGTCATTCTGTTGATTCATTCAGGGCTGCTCTGGGTTTAGTACAAACACAACACTAGTCTAGGGAGGTATAGTCCTGTCTCTTGGAAATGCAGAGAACAGCTTTTATATATATATATATATATATATATATATATATATATATATATATATATACACACATATTGTTTTTTTTTTAAGTTTCTTAGGTCATTCAGGATGTAGATAAGTTTGTTTCTCAGATTTGCTGAAATGTATCATTCTATCAGTTGCTCACCATCGGATGCTCTGCAGTGAATGGGTGCTGTCAGAGTGAGAGTCCACACTGATAATAAAAACATCACAATAATCCACAAGTAATCCACACCACTCTGCAGAGGATCCATTCGTGAGCAAGCGACTTAATGCTCATTTTCTCCAAATCTGTTTCTATGATGAAACAAGTTCGTCTACATCTTGAATGGCCTGAAGGTGTGGAAATGTTCGGCAAATGTTCACATGCCAACTTACCAGCAATGCTACTCCTCTTGTTGAGCCCACTGCTGTCACTTGCAGCATCTTTGTTTCCCTTTGTGTATGGGACATCATCTGAAACATGAAATGATCAAATAAATTATGATAATAAGTTACAAAGGCAGTTTACTGAATAATTAGACTTGGATTGTTTGCGTTTTACAACATTTAGAATTAGAAATAAATAAATAAATAACAACATATAATTCAGGTATGCAACACACACTTTTTATAATCCAACATTGAAAAAATACTTAGGCCTAGATTTGAGATATGTCTTTGAATTTTATATCAAAACTGCCATCCATTTGGATTACACAATTTTAACATAAGCAAATGTAATGTGATGCATATTTGTCAGTCATACAGAAATGAAACAGGTACGATTTCTGTGGTAGTGCTAATAAACTAATTATGTTTTAAATACATAACCAGGTTCATATATTTATCATCAATAAATCCTTTTTTTCTTCAATCTCATACATTTTAACTAATTGAATATTACTTGTTCCACAGCTAGCCATATTTTCCCCAGGTTCATATATTTTAACTGAATAAATTAAATTGTTTTAAAAATTCACAGATGTATGCTAAATCTCAGCTATTCGAATTTAATGCATTATGAAAATATTATTTAAATAAAGTCAATGCATAAAATGTAAATACATTTTTAGTGCATAATCTTACCCGTTTCATTTATTTATGACTGACAAATGTGCATCACATTACGTTTATTAGTGTCTGTAAAAACTGTGCAATCCAAATGGAACATTTTATATGCAATAAAAAAATTATGTAACAGGAATTGATTCACTCCAAAAACCAAAAAAAAAAAAAAAAGAGGACTAAATGTAAGTCCTCGCCAGTGTTATTGTTAAATATTCAACTTCATTTGGAAAGATACATTATGGAAGTAAAGGCTATTAATACGGTTTCTCTTTAAGCAGCTTTGGAGCAACCTAAAATTATGTTGAGAGCTCAAGGCTTATCACTTGGTGGTTTTAAATTAGCATCCTTTCAGTTTCCAGTCCATATTTAACCATTAAAGTACACAATCTGCATGATGTGTCTGATAATATGTCTCAACTGTTCTCTTCATTGTTTGTTAACCCTAGAAATTGTAAATCTTGGACTGTTCACTACTATTCAAAAGCTTTTTAATGTTTTGAAACAAGTCTGCATCTATTTGATTAAAAATACTGTAAAAACAGTCATGTTGTGAAATATTATTACAATTTAAAATGACTGTTTTCTGTGTGAATATATTGTAATATGTAATTTATTCCTGTGATGTAAAGCTGAATTTTCAGCATCATTACTCCTGTCTTCAGTGTCATATGTTCCTTCAGAAATCAATCTAATATGCTGATTTGCTGTTCAAGAAACATTTATTATTATTATCAATGTTTAAAACAGTTGTGCATGATGTGTATATTTTCAGGATTTTCTGATGAATAGAAAGTTCACTAGAACAGCTTTTATTTGAAAGAGAAATATTTTGTAACATTATAAATGTCTTTACTGACAGTCACCCTTGCTGAATAAAAATGTCAATTTTATTTTACATAAAATATTACTGACCTCAAGCTGAAAATAATAAGAAATTGATGTAGAGGCAATTTGTGTGTTTCTCAACAAATAAAGGTCAACCATCCCAAAGTGTTAGTCCCTCCAGAGTGTCAACAACCCATAAATCTCCTTTTGGTCAAAAGACTGAACAAATAAACCAACATCACCCAAAATGTTTCTTTAATAGGTCAAAGGCTCAAAACATCACACTACTGCTTTAACACTCAACAAACAGCCCATCTATGAGTATTCAGTAATTGTTACATAATTATTATGTAACTCCAGTGTTGGGGAGTAACTAGTTACATGTAACGGCGTTACGTAATTTAATTACAAAATAAATGTAACAGTAATCAGTTACAGTTACTAAGAAAAAATGAGTAATTAAATTACAGTTACTTGTGAAAATTGTAATGATTACAAAGAGGATTACATTTGAATATTTACACACATCCACATACAGCTTATTTCTTTCCCAAATTGCACTAAGACATATGGCCCATAATCTCCGAGACGCGGAAAACACATTCGTAGAATCCAGTCATAAAAATGGAATTCAGCCTATAACGCGGACGCAATATGCCACATATTGGACGAATAAATCAAAAGTAGGTCAGTACACTTGAATCAAAACCCGATATGGACTGATGTCTGTGAATATTAAGCCGCAAAAAGACTGAATATGAATCCTGCACATTCTGCGTGTCTGTGGAAATCAGGCGCTGACTGGACATCGGGAGAACCGGGACTATTCCCGGTGGCCTGGCAGACGATTTGGCCTTCTACTTTAATATTGTTATTGTATAATTGCAGGCCGAATATACTAAAGCGATTATTTCCAAATCCGCCATTCGATAATTAAATCTCTAATAAATCATGAATCGGTTAGTCGTGACTGGCAATGGTTGGGCTCGCGCGCTCTCCGCGCCTCCGCCGAACGGTTTGGATCAGACTCCGAGTAATTAATGCGAGAGAGAGAGACCCGAGTGAACTGTGTAAGCGCACAGCTGGAGTAGAGAAGCGACACTTCTGTTCAGGGTTTCAGGTGCAGGTCAGTTTCATCTGTAAATATGCTAATGTAGTTTTGTCTTTGTTTACTTAGTCAAGCAGCAGCACATTGCTCGCAATCACTCAAAATACTGTATAAACGACGTCATTATTATCTATTGTAATGTTACAGTAGTAAGTTAGCAGACAAATCATCATATGTTATCATAGGTTTAGGGAGAGCTAGTGGATACAAAAACACAACCCTTAGGAAAATTAATATAGCCTATGGTATGGCACTAACCGTGGTTTAACTATGGAATTTGTAGTAAAAATAAATACAAGTGGTAATTAATTTGCCAAAAAAACAAAATTGCACTTACAAAACATGGTAAAAGTCAAATAAAAATCTTCAGTATTAAAGTCATGAGAGAGATGGATGGATAATGGAAGTGAAGGTGCAGTTCAGGAGAGAACTCTTAATTACGTTGCAAAGTCCCCCAACCTAAGGATTCAAATCTTTTTCATGTCAGGTCCAAAAAAATAATAATAGGGTTGTCCATGTTTCAGAATGGGTTGTGGGTGTATGAGTGGGAGATTTCCCAGCCTATTTTTTCCCAGTCCGCCCCTCATGGAAATGAATCTCTAGAACAGTCACTTCATGAGCATTTTTTACTTATTTTGAGAAACTATCATCATATCATATACAAAGAGACAGCAGTGTTTCAAAAAGACACCAATGTTTCAGGAGTTTAGTACACAAAATAGGACACATGCTTATTAGATAACCGTATTTGAGTTGATGTATATGCTTTTATTTTTTTATTAACTATTTTTCCCCAAACCATTGTTAGATGCAGTTAGATGCCTTTAGTTATGCAAAGATTTGGTTTCAAAAACAGTATCTATAAACTATTTCTTTTGATTTTAAATCTGCATTGAACTTCAGATCAATCTCTAAGTAAAGTCTGATTGTGTGGTGGATGTGTTCAAATGTGATCATCCTAATTTAAGTGATGAAGGATGGTGAAAGTCTGACAGTATTGAGCACTACTGTAAGGTTAAACCTGCATGGTGTAAAATGGTTGAAGATGATTAACAGTTGCAAATTAATATTCATTAGAAATTTATAAAAGTAATCAAAATGTACTCAAAAGTAATTAGTTACATTACTTTATTAAAGTAATTAAAAAAGTTACACTACTATTACATTTTAAATAAGGTAACTTGTAATCTGTAACCTATTACATTTCCAAAGTAACCTTCCCAACACTGTGTAACTCACACACACAGCAGCTTCTCTGAAAGTCACAACAGAGTAAAACTGTCATTATAGGTCATGATAACTAATTTTCCAAGTCTATTAAAACTCTGAAACTAATTTGGAGCATAGCACTCTGACGGCTCTGGTTGTGTTGACACCAATCCTGATGTGGGTTAAACGGATGATGTTCTAACAATGCAAATGGAAGCTCAGGGCCTATTTTCAGACCTGGGCTTTTATTTATAGAGGCCACAGTGGCCCCAGTTGTCATGCCTCGCTCAGCTCTCAACAGGCTTTTCCATTTACCAGCGGGGCTGGAGCTAAAAACCACACGGCCCTTGACAAAATGTTCTTTACCCTGGCCCAATAGGTAGACAGTTTCATAGACGAACATAGTGGACCCCATTTGTCACAGAGCCCGGGTCGACAACCTGATCGACAACACATTCTCTGCCAAAAATTATAATATTAATGTTTTGTTTTAAAGAAAAAGTATCATTAATTTGTATTTTTTGCTGTATATGAAGAAGAACCCTAGCCATAATGATTTGATTAACTCGAACAGTACAAGACCAAAGCATTTCGAAGGTTAAACGAGCATAAAAGTACCAAAATTAATATTGTTTTGGACTGTGCTAGTGCCATGCTACTCTTTGAACTATCTTGGGATATAATGTAAATACAGTATATATATATATGTAACATATGAAAATTATAATCAGTAAACTGATACCATATTGTACCATAGTACCATCACAGTACTTTTTTGAAAGGGTAATCTTGATACCTAATAAAAAAGATAAGTAAACTTTTTATGTAAACAATTCTCTAGATAGATAGATAGATAGATAGATCAAATTATTTCTATTTAAATTAAATGTTGATCATTTGAACTTTCTAATATCAAAGAATCGTGAAAAAAGTTTCCCCAGAAAAATGAAGCAGCACAAATGTTTTCAACATGGATAATAAGAAGAAATGTTTCCTGAGCAGAATGATTTCTGAAGGATGTGACACTGAATGTGACACTGAAGAGTAATGATGATAAAAATTCAACTTTGATCACAGGAATGAATTACATTTCTATAATTCTTTAACATTTACACATCTGTTATTTTAAATTGTGATCATATTTCATAATGTAATTTTTTTTCTGTATTTTTGATCGGTAAAATGCATCATTGGTGAGAGGAAGAGACTATTTTAAAGACACTAAAAAATCTTGCCAACCCTAACATAATGCATATGACAGAAAAAGTTAAAAAGAAAGGACCGAATGTGTAAAAATGATCAACATGACTCACCACTGTTGTTGCGACCCTCTCTTCTCAAACCACACAGCATCATGGGAATATCACAATTCCATTCTGCCTCACATCAGTTTAAGAACTAGCTAAATAGACCAAACCGTTTGTTAAAGTACACATCTTAACCTTTCCAATTAAGCTACATTACATGTGTAACTTCAGTTAGGTTGCCTCAAAGAATGAATAAAGCAGACTAGATGAATCCATTCAGCGAGCTCAGCTGGTTTTATCTATAGCTGATCCTGTTGCACAGATGATGTTCAATCCATACTGGCACACCACACAAATCATATAGAATTCCAGGTTTTTACATTAATTTATGCAGATTAAATATAATGTCAGAGTGTAATGCATGAATGAGCGACTGAAAAAGTGTTGCATAGCTGGAACTAGACAATTCCTGAGACATTCCAGTGCCACTCCAGTTTGATCTTTCCAAACAGCATAACGTGGACTCCTCCGCACATGCAACTAGTCTCCAGTCAGTCATCCATAAAACACGTGTGAACCCCTCGCACAGATTCAGTCCTGGGTTTGCAGCGTGAGTCGAAGCAGATGGTAGTTTATCCAGCGATGACAGTGCTGCAGTATGGGAATGTATCTTAATGCTCCAGTGCTTCACCAAGATCAGACCCGGACAGAACACACACTCACTCCTTCTCTCCTCTCCTCCCTCCTTTCTGCAACTCCTCCCTCACTTCTTGAGCTTCTCGTCATTCACATGCGCTCTTCCTTCCTGCACTGGACTATTAATCATCTTCGTTCACACACACAGTCTTGCACTCTGTGCCTGAGAGTATCTTCCTACTGGAAAGCAAATGTAGATGTATATATTAAACACACACACACACACAGCCAAACCGCCTCCCTCCCTGTCTGTCTCCCTCTCACTTGCCCCGTTTCCCTTCATTTGGCAGCTGAGCATTTAGTGTGAAACAGCCAATGCAAAATTGTACCATGGTTCATGTATTTAAAGACTCCAGAAAAAAATCACTTTCCGCATAAATATTAAGCAGCATGATTTTTTTACTTATTCTTTTTGATGACCAAATCATACTGTTAGAATTATTTTGAAAGACTATGTGACAGTGAAGACTGTAATAATGATGCTGAAAATTCAGCTTTGCATCACAGAAATAAATTACATTTTAAAGTATATTAAAATAGAAAACATTTATTTCAAATTGCAATAATATTTCCCAAAATTAACATTTTGACTGTTTTTTTAATCAAATAAACGCAGCTTTGGTAAGCAGAAGAGACATTTTACAGCCAAGTAATCATCTAGTCTGAAACAGCCCTGGTAAATGTAGTTTCATTACCATCAAATCACAGTCATCAGAAATAAAAACAAAATGATGCACCATGGTAATAGCATGGTACTGATCTATAAGATATAATAAATAGAACATAGATGCATAGCATATTAATATATGACTTATCTACTGTACTATATTATTTATAGTATTCCATCTAATATTATGGTGACACCATGACAAATCAGACATCATGGTATTGTTATGATACATGTTTAAAAAATATTTCAGGTGTTATTCAAAGCACTTGTACCATGGTGCCTGCACTGTACTTACTATAAATACCATGGTACATGATTTTCAATGCTATGAAATAGATCAAAGTACCATCTGATACCATCACAACATCAAGGTATTTTTTACTCCTTTGTACTTCCATGTTATTACCATGAAAAATGCTAGTACCATGGTTTGCAAACATATAATATTGATGTGAATATTATGACTTCCTACACAACAATCTGGAATGCTTAATTCTGATTGGACAATGGTGGCATTCACGTTAAATAGTTTAATATGATGACTTATAATTGAATGTTGTCACGTATATGTTCTCTTTCTCATTACATAATAAAATAATCAATATTTCATAAACATTTTCAACTTTGCTACCACGAAATAAAGGATAAAAGATCCTGTTCCTCCTTGTCAGATTTTAATTAAGAGATAATGACAGAACATTATCCCTTACATAAACAGCAATTTGTGCATTTTAAAATCAAATATATGCATCTATTTCTAATGTTGTAATCTTGTTAAAACTGGCTTTTAATATTTTATGCACAGACTGAAAGCCATACACTTTATAGCCTTTAAAGGGACAAACTAAGAGCAAGTCTGTGCAAATCTGCTCTCAGATTACATTTTTGGGGGTTGGTGGGGGGTATTTTACCCACTACTAGAGTTTTGTCTTCACAGCCGCATGTGCCTGAGATGAGCACCTGTCTAACCCATCAACACACAATGTACCACACATTCTTCTTTAGTATACTGTTACAGCCCCAACAAGGCTCCTCCCCATCAACAGATGACACACAACTCATAATTTACAGTCAATACACTACACTGACAGTTTAATAGCTGCAAAGATGCATTTTCAGCATCATTACTCCAGTCTTTAGTGTCACATGATACTTCAGAAATCCTTTTAATGTGATAAGATAATATAATAATTGTTTTGCTAAGAAATAGGCTGAAATATTACTAAAATATTCAAAGAGAAAACTGGCATTTTAAATTATAATAATATTTCACAATAATACACAATAATAATAGTTTTTACTGTATTTTGCAGTATAAATGTACTGTATACTTGGTGAGCATAAGAGGCTAAAGACATTTCAAAATATTACGATTTTGACTGGTAGTTTAAATTTCAGTTTATAAGCACATATCATGATAGTACTACATCTAACCAGCGTGATTTTATTTTAAAGAAATAGATCACTCTTTTTAAGTGTGAAATGATTCATAAAAATTCTAATTAATTGATAATCTGTAATTTAATGCAGTGAAATTAATAAATACTGAGTGGGTTCACTGTTAAGGACTGCAGATTATTTGAAGTCATTTAAAACTATACAGCCCCCATGTGGCTGAACACTTGTTTTTTTAGGTCACTTTAGCTGACATCTCCAAGTGGGTATAACTGCAGACCCGAGATCTCCAAAATGGAGAAGGGTATAACTGCAGCCTGGAGATCTCCAAAACGGGGTGGGAGCTCCAAAATAGGGCGTGGCTTTCTCCCATTGAGAGACACGAATGCAGAATTTTTCCCCCAATCCACTTCAGTGCAAACTCCGCCCCACAGCTGATTCTGAAGTTTTTATTGGTTGTGCCAGTTAAAGTGTTTCCTATACTATGCAACAACAATGCTGACCCCTAAACCTACCCCACACCTTACCTTAACCATTGAAATTAACTGATTGGCGGTAAATTGTGTGGTAAAAAAGTGTGGTAAATTGCAGTTCAGGAGATAAACCGTTAATAAGATTATGCGATATGAGACTCACTGGACAATGGCTCCTTTTTAGTTACACCCAGCATCACTACCCCCTCCTAGCCTGCGAATGGCGTGTACCGGGACAGTCCCGTTGCTTGGAATAAAACGATAGAGTAAAATCTTTCCCTTCCGCTGGGACGGATCTTGAGTGATTCCTGTTTACATCCTGAAGCAGAGGTTCAGACTCGGGTACAAATTGTTACTGACTTACATTTCAAAATAAAACTTGATAAATTAAACATTGTTTCTAGTTCATCTAAAATAAAATATGCTACATAAATAAATGTTCTCCATGAGAGCAGAGCCCAAGGCTCCTGGCCAGTGGTGTTTGGACTCAAGTCTGAACCTCTGCTTCATGATGTAAACAGGAATCACTCAGGAGTCGTCCCAGTGGAGGGAAAATATTTTACTCTACTGTTTCATTACAAGCAACGGGGTCGTCCATAGTGCCTGGTAGTGATGCTGGGTGTAACTAAAAAGGTGCCATTGTGCGTGAGTCTTATATCGCATAATCTTATTAACTGTTTATCTCCTGAACTGCAACTTTCTTTACCACACTATTCAGCGCCAATCCCGCCATTCAGTCAATTTCAATGGTTAAGGTAAGGTGTGGTGTAGGTTTAGGGGTTAGCATTTTTTGTTGCATAGTGTAGGAAACACTTTAACTGACACAACCAATTAAACTTCAGAATCAGCTGTGGGGCGGATTTTGGACTAAAGTGGATTGGGGGAAGAAATGTTTATGCATGTCATGCACCTGTCTCTCAATGAGAGGAAGCCACGCCCTATTTTGGAGTTCCCACTCCTATTTGGAGATCTCCAGGCTGCAGTTATAACCTTCTCGACATAGGACAATAGATCTTGCATTCATTTCTCAGACGCTCAAGAAGAAAAAGAATATTAAAAAAAAAATTACACACATAACTTCAGCATGACTGTTCATGAGGTACACAGCATCTGCACTTACCAGTACAAACATCACCACACACTCACACCTTATGCACATTCTCTTATACTGTATCTTACCTTTAACCCTTCCTCTGATAACTCCAATCCGACATCGTAAAGAAAACGAGAACATCTTCCTCTTCCCTTTGACTCCTCCAACCAGTTCTTTCTTCATGGTTACCCATGCAGGGACCCTGTCTGGGAGTACTTTAGGGTTTAAACTAACTTGCCACATTGCTCCTCTTTCCTTCTCCTCTGGCCTGAACCACATGGATCTTTAGCCTAGTCTTGCTTCGGGTCTCTTTCTTTCTTATCTTCCTCCTCTACCCTTTCTCTTCATCCTGGAAGAGCTCTTTGTTCATTCTCTGTGGGAAATCCTGTCTTCTTACTCAGATATGAAGGTTTTGAAGAAACACAGCTGATCTCATTTCATCCTCCTCAATGTAATGTAATGGAAATCTGGGTATGACTTTATAATAAATCCAGTTAAATACAGTGGGTAGAGCTGATAACACGATGGGGTGCAAGCGTGTGCATTGGCTGCTCACAGATGAGACAGATGGACTGAAGAGGCCTGCTGCTGAGATACAGACTGCCAGAACCACAGGAGAGACACCACACTAACAATAAAGTACCAAAACTATGACAGAACCATATTTTCATGTGGATGTCTAAATACCATAGTACTGTATGTATGTTAATCAAACAATATTATGGAGAGGAGACTATAGGAGCTAGTTGTCACAATTAGCCAAATTATGATAAACATGTTCACAATTGTGACAATTTATAGCATGCAAAGAATGCAAATATGTCCAAAACGTTTCTTTTCAAGGATATATAAACATGAAATCCTGAATACAGAAAATGTCTCATAAGCATAGTTTGCAGTAGTTTTTCTGTGAAACACAAATACAAGGTTTTCCTCATATAAATATATCAGCCTGTCCCTCTAGCAACTCTGTATGAAACTCTCACTCAACTAAACTGAAATGGCAATTTGCTCTTGTGAAAGGCGCTTATATACAATGTATTTTTATAAACAATGCAGGCCTGTGTAGACTGAGCAATGGCCTATTGTTGACCTCCCCACTTAGGCTACGTATGAGGGGAGTCATTTACGAAATAACAATCTCATGATGATTACTGACCATAGGCGGAAATCCCGGGGTGGGGGCAGGAATATTTTGAGTCTCGCCTCCCTTTCCTCACAGTGCTTTGGTCCATTGACTTATCCATTGGATGAAGTGATTATTTTCTCTTTAATACAGACTACACAATTGTATTTTTCAAGGAGTCTCGCTATGTTAGCTATAATATAGCTACATGCTTGATGGCAAGGGTTGCCAGGTTTCACAAAAAAAATCTGCCTAATTGCTACTCAAAACTAGCCCAAACTATTGTGAGAACAATACATTTAGAACGAAATGTGCAAATTGTGTCCGCCTCATCTGGAAGGTAGGGCTTCCGCCCTGACGCATGTTCACTGCCAGTCACCTTTCCACTGATGAGTCTTTGCAGTGTGGATCGTGTCACACCCCATGCTCGTGATAAGAGGTGCACAGTCACTGTAATTCCTTTCTTCACTCCCTTCCTGTATTCATCTAAGGCCTCCTTCATCCTCTCCTCTTTCCACAGATTGTAGTTGTTTGGCCTTACTTTCCCTCCCTGTTTTATCTTTGTATCCTTTCCTCTCTCACAATTGTTTATGTGTGTTTGTGAGTGACACAGATGATGGCCCATTTTACCTCACTGGGTTAAGGTAAATTGGGCCGCCAATAAAAACATCACTTTTTCAAAAAATATGTTCCTATACCAAACTAACAACATTATTTCTGATTGATGCCATCAAGACAGATATTATGCATATTTTTTTTGTGCATGTTTTTTTTTTATAGATTTATCATCCTTATAATAGTTTAGTTACATTTGGTATGCCAGGCTACTTACCATGCAGCTCTCTGGTGCAGTCTTGATAAGAATTATTGCCTCACCCACCATGGCAACCATAAACCAATTAAATCACCTGTTACTTGTCAAGCACAGTTATGACAATAGTTTGAAATATTTTGTAGTCATTGGGTCTAAATTCCAGAGGGGCTAGGACCCCCAAACCTTAAATGGCCCATTTTACCTGATATCACCCTATATACTGTACATATAGTGTATTACCATTCTGTGTGTTAAAAAATAGAGAAGCTCTCTGGTAAATGTTGTGTACTTTATACACATACCACTAAAGACCGAGGACAGAGCAGTCTTTTCAAATGCCTCTATCTGCAGCGGGCCACCCCCTTAGTCTGCACTGCTTTAATACTGCTGCAAACTGTTTATAATTGATAATTTAAATAATTTGTATTCTTTACCTTTACTATCAATTTGGAAGTTTCAAATTAAATCTTATTGTACTTGTACAGTGACAAGATATTCTATTCAATTAGCTCATGCTCTTTCTGTATCTAACAAGCCATTGCTCAGTCATAAATTCAATATAATAATTAAAATAAATGATGGATTTAGGATGAAAGATGAGAGATCTAGGAGGTTTTTTTTTGTTTGTTTTTTGTTTTTACCATTGCTGCCCAGGTTTTTTCAATTTACAACTGCTTTTCCAGATGTTTAAACTTCCTCCTCAGTTTCTCCTATTCTACTGAGTGTGTAGAATAGGAGAAACTGATTCTACTAACTGTATTAACTTATATTCACTGTGTTCGCTATCAACTATGAACTACACCAAAATGTCACGGTTCGTAAACACGATAACAAATAATATAGATAAATAATGAACACGTCAAAAATAAAAAACAGAAACCTACAAGACCAAGTCGGAATGTCCCCCCATCCCCAATGTACTCAAAAAAAAAAAAATTCCTCAAACCGAGCTTTCCTCCGCTCTATAGCCTACAAAATACAATGATCTCAAAGCTCTGGCATATTAGTGACAAGTCCGAAGGGACCGTCTGCAAAGTTCATAACTAAAATGTTACTAATAAAATAGTCAATAACTTCACAGTAACACACTGTAGTGTCACCAAATTCAGTTTACACATCACTGCTCTCCTGCTGGTTATTACAATAGTTATTTCGAAAGTAATTGCTTTTGCACATTTTCTATGATTTTTTTATTATGAAAATTAGTTAATAGATTTACTGTAACACACTGTTTTCTCAAATTCAATTGTGAACTGGTTCAAGAAGATCCGGTAACATTTAATGATTAATTCGTGGACCGGATATCACTAAACTGCAGTGTTTTGAAATCTCACAACAGACCCGGAAGAGAAGACAATGCTGAATAAAGTCATAGTTTTTGCTATTTTTGGACCAAAATGTATTTTCGATGCTTCAAAAAAATCTAACTGACCCTCTGATGTCACATGGACTACTTTGATGATGTTTTTCTAACCTTTCTGGACATGGACAGTATACCGTGCACACCGTTTCAATGGAAGGACTGTGAGCTCTCAGACTAAATCTAAAATATCTTAAACTGTATTCCGCAGATGAACGGAGGTCTTACGGGTTTGGAACGACATGAGGGGGAGTTATTTATGACATAATTTTGATTATTGGGTGAACTAACCCTTTAAGTGTGTGATGGAAAAGTAACACCTCTTACCATACTGTGATGCCATGTCCCGGTGATCTAACAATTAATGCTACCTATCAGATTATGCTAAAGTAAGGAAACTTCCTTTACTCCTGGTAACAAACGTTGATTTTCATGAGATTTACCAGCGCATGCAACGCTGACCTCATACATCATTCCCCCGGAACTGCTTCGTTTACAACAGTGAGTGCAATCTAGATTAAAGTTGTTGTTTTTTTTTTGGTTTTTTTATTTCAATTGTATTAACATGTCCAAAATAAATAATTACAAAAAGAAAGAAAGTGATTTATATGTTTTAAATATGGATATTTTTTGGCATCCTTTGTTCACCTCATGGAGCCACTTTTTTTAAATGAATGCACTTTTTATTAAACTTCTACAGAAGTGATGCAGTGTAACACCCACTGAGTTGCATCTTATAGCTCGAAAGATCAAATACAATTTTTTAAATAACTCTGACTGGATTCGTCTGAAAGAAGAAAGTCATACACACCTAGGATGACTTCAGGGTGAGTAATATGGCTTAATTTTCATTTTTGGGTTAACTTACCCTTTATATTTATAAAGAATATCTCTTTTTGGTTTGAGACTTTAGTCTTTACAATCTTAAGGAAATTTTGAAACTACATCATATTACCCCTTTAAAAAAAATCATGAAAATCATTCAAAGGCAGTTATTGACAAAACAAGTGTTGTAGTAAAACCAGCATGAGAGCAGCAATGTGTTAACTGAATTTGGAGAAAGTACAGAGTGTTACAGTGGAGTTATTTACTATTTGTAATAATAATGCATGTAATTACTATTTTTCATGTTAAATAATCATATAGCCTACAAATGTAGCAAAAGCAATTATTTTGAAAATAAGCGTTATAGTAAAACCAACAGGAGAGCAGTGATGTGTGAAATGAATCTGGAGAAAGTACAGTGTGTTACAGTTGAGTTATTAGCCGGGTTTCCATCCAAAGTTGCAAATTTAACTTATGCACAAATTTTGTATATCGCACTTGCGAACAAGCAGCATTTCCATCCAACAAGTAAAAAAGACAAAACTCGTCACTTCCTGATAAATTGTCACTATACATTACTAAGAAAAGTAGGTTAAACTACTGAATATAATCATAATCAGCTTGGAGGAATTATTTTTTTGCAAAGTGCATTTCCATCTCCCATTAGTCGCATTAACCCTTTTTCGCTCAAGTCAAAATCACTTTAAGCAGGCATAAAAACTTAAGTTAAGTTTAAAATTAAGGCATTTTTATGTTTTCATCACTCGATTGTGATCCGATACTTTAAAATGCACATAAAAGCAGGGTTATGGAAACCCAGCTAGTGACTATTTTTCATAATACAAAAAATATATATATCACAAAAATGTGTAAAAGCAATTATTTTCAAAAACAACTGTTGTCGTATAACCAGCGGGAGAGCAGTGGTGTGTAAACTGAATTTGGTGACTGTACAGTGTTACTGTGATGATATTGACTATTTTATTAACATTTTTTCCGTTTCGCACTTTGTAGACGGTCCCTTCGGACTTTTCTCTCAGACAGCGCATATTTTGTACAGAGCGGAGAAAAGCTTGTTTTGATGAAAACTCGCTTGTAACTCGTTTTCTACATCAATACGAAATAAAAGAGGCGTCAATTGTGTAGTAGTAGAAACATTTTGCTCGCGAGTTATTGATCCGGAAGTCGAATCTGTGAATATCTTGCCAACTTTTTCCGAACTCTTTTTAAGTTCACAATCCGTTTGTAAAATGGAGAGGTAAGTTAAGAAAAAATGTTTCGTCATAACCGATATGTACATTGTTTGTGCCCAAGCTGACTTCGTTAATCTTCCTCTGAAGTGACGGAGCTAACCACGGCATCGTTAACCCGGTTTATGGATTACCAGCAGCAGGTAAGAGTTTACGCAGTCTCAGATTTCCACAGGACGGCACCCCATGACTACTTTTTCAACGCTAAATTTGGTAATATTAGGCGACCAAGTTTCTGCTTAACGCAATTCGAAAAAAAGCTATTTGCCCAGCCTATTTCGCTTTGTACACAGTATAGTTAATATGCAGTATTAATATTATTATTAATATTAAAATTAGCATGCAGAACTTGTTTTGTGTGTGTGCACTTGGATAGGTTAAATGCAGAGCACAAATTCTATAGATTATATTTATATATGACACTAAGTAATTTGCTTATGCAACTTTACACATTTACAATTACCTATTATTAAGCCTATTACTCGGAAATATATATTGTACGTTTTAATCCTCTGGAACACACAACAAACATCTTGATCTTGATTAGAACATGATGCAAAGCTGTGTCTCTTGTCATATTTAATCATTAATTTTGGAGAAAGATTTTTTTATTTTTTGTTAAAGGTCTTCCTTTAACGGACATTAATATAATACGACACTGTAAAAACAGTTTACAGTCAAGCTGTTATATTCCTGTTATATATTGTCCAACATTCCTAATTTTTCTGTTATTCATTTAATTTTATATTTTGGTATTAATTAATTGTTTATAATGCTAACACTTGAACATTTTCAACCGAAACTGACGTTTTCTTTTTGGTTCGAACTCTTAAAGAAATGTTCTTCTGTTTTTTAGCTTGTTCACTGTACACATTGTCACATAGCAGCTTTTAGCCATTGTTCTGTTTATATATATATATATATATATATATATATATATATATATATATATATATATATATATATAGTCAGAAATAACAAGGAGGCAACTTCCCGCGAGCGAAAATCAGTGGAGAACTCTTTGACCACAGCTGCTGTGCTTCAAAAGCTCTTGCAGCAGCTCAACACTGGTTTTCTCTGAGATGGTCGGCTGCAAAGCCTAAAAAAACTTCTAAATGCTCTGCTTTATTGTTAATTCTGACTGGTGACGCCGTGCGCAATGATAGTTTAGCGATTTTCCTTCTGTACTTCCTGTGAAGTATCGATTACCCTTATTCCCGTTCGCAGCAGGCATGTACCCATCGGGACTACCGGGAGATTCCCGGTGGGCCGCGGTCTGGTTGGGCCGGTGCGTTATGTATTTTGTTTTTAAATCATTAATAATCGAAAATATATTCGTAATTACATTGTTGTATAGTCCAATTCCGGCCTTATGTGTCTCTTTCATGAAGCCGCATGATGCTTTTTTTTTTTTTACTTTAATCACAATAATTTATTTAAAACATTACAAAAAGCAGTATAAAGAACAGATAAAACGACACGAGCGCATGATGCTGATGCGAGCTGCGAGACGTGACGTGTTCACTGCTCATTGGCCAATCAGAATCAAGTTCTAGCCTTGAAAAGCGTCCGCTTTTATAACTGCAACGAAATTCAATATGTTAAATAATAAAATATCTAAGCTTGAAAAATAGCCATAAGAAATGAGTATTTTGCTAAATATGTGCACTATAGTACATATTTATTATATTTTTACCTGTCATTAAATAATTGTTATTATAAAGAAAACTGCATTATATTTAATTATTTTTAACATTTAATAATACCAGCTGATGCTCTATGTCTCTGTATATTTACAGCATTTATGGGAGATATATTTTTTCAATTTGTAATCAATTGAGAAAAAAATCTCTTAAAGTGCCAGGCAGAAGCCTTATGCCTACTGTCGGTCTGTGTCATTAATGAGAGAAATAACTCACTGCTCTTGAATAACAGCTTTAACAAGGATATATATGTATGTATATGAGTGTGTGTGTGTGTGTGTTAAGTGAAGTATTTTACATTTGATTATGCAATATCTGTACCTGAAAATGGTGCTATGTATGATCTTTTTTTCTTATTTTATTACTGACTGTTCACTTGTCTTCATTAATGTTTGAACTTAATAGTTAGTGTTTTTAATGTGGTATTGAAATTGGAATTGTGAAATGAGATTGCTGCTTATTTACAAAGAAAACAATAGACTCAAATGATTCGCGAACCCGCTCCGAACTCTCGAACTGATTCAAATGATCCGCTAAGCGGCTCCGAGCTCCCGAACTGATTCAAATGATTTGCGATCCCCAAACTGACTCAAATGATTCGTGATCCCGTATCGAACTCCCGAACTGACTCAAATGATTCGCGAACCCGCTACGAACTCCCGAACTGATTCAAATAATTCGCGATCCCGCTCCGAACTCCCGAACTGACTCAAATGATTCGCGAACCCGCTCCGAACTCTCGAATTGATTCAAATAATTCGCGAACCCGCTCCGAACTCCCAAACTGACTAAAAATTATTCGTGATCCCCAAACTGACTAAAATGATTCGCGAACCCGCTACGAACTCCCGAACTGACTCAAATGATTCGCGAACCCGCTACGAACTCCCGAACTGATTCAAATGATTCGCGATCCCGCTCCGAACTCATCCACTCATCATCATCATCCACCAATCAGAACACACGAGAACTCTTTGACTACAGCTGCTGTGCTTCAAAAGCTCTTGCAGCAGCTCAACACTGGTTTTCTCCGAGATGGTCGGATCACTTCAGATTGTGGTTAATCTTGCAGATCATTATATCTACTCTTCCTCTCCCTGCATTTTGGTAATATAAAGATTCCTCCTTTGAACTCCCACCTCTTCTGTGGGTTTTATTGTTCTGGGTTTGAATTTGGGCTCCTGGGATCTAAAAAAAGAAACATTTTCAATCTCCTAGGTGAACGTTATGACAACACACTCTTGGAAAAAAGGGTTCATTGGGGTTCTATATAGAAACATAGGGTTCTTTACTCAACTCCAAAGAACCTTTTATTCTAAAAAGGTTCTATAATGACAAGAAAGAACCCTTTTGGCACAAGGGTTCTTTAGGCTATTGTTCATTCATATATTACATTATTCTGCAACATTTTGTACTTGTAATTAAATTATTGTTTGTAGTAACTTAATATCACATTTTAATCATGCTGATTTTTGGAGATAAAAACTGAAATGGCACTCTTCGTGTGATATTGATTAACTACATAAAATGATATAAATATATAAATTTTCTAACCCCCATATCTTTTTGTGATCATTCACATGTATTCATAAATGCATTTGAATACACCGAATAATGCAGTGAAAGATCGCACTCAAAATGCACACGCGAACTAGTATGACTTCATCATGTAACTTTACATTAGCCTAGATGCATGCACTTTTTAGGCACGATTTGTTTAGTTTTTGAATATACTTGATACTGTTAAAAGGCACATCATTAAAACAAAAAATACGAGTTCACATATCACACCTAAACACGCTTGGAAAACGTAATTAGAACTAGCTACTAAATTAGTTAAAAATGCCTATCCATACTATACAGCTATGATTCGCGAACCCCAAACTGACTCAAATGATTCGCGAACCCCAAATTGACTCAAATGATTCGCGAACCTGCTCCAAACTTCCAAACTGACTCAAATGATTCGCGAACCAGCTCCGAACTCCCGAACTGACTCATATGATTCACGCTCCGAACTCCCAAACTGACTCAAATGATTCGCGAACCCGCTTTGAACTCCGGAACTGACTCAAATGATTTGCGAACCCGCTACGAACTCCCGAAATGATTCAAATGATTCGCGATCCCCAAACTGACTCAAATGATTCGCGAACCATCTTTGAATTCCGAACTGACTCAAATGATTCGCGAACCCGCTACGAACTCCCGAACTGATTCAAATGATTCGCGATCCCGCTCCGAACTCCCGAGCTGATTCAAATGATTTGCGATCCCCAAGCTGACTCAAATGATTCACAAACCCGCTACCAACTCCCGAACTGATTCAAATGATTTGCGATCCCTCTCCGAACTCCCGAGCTGAATCTGCCACGTCTCTGTTTTTCTCACACAACCTCTGTGATAATTCCAGAGCAAATTACCTACTGTTTTTCAGCAAACTCAGTGATCCTCTGAGAAAACTAATCCCGCCCGAATGCGAATGTCTGTGATTGCCGGTGATATTTTATTTCACAACGCGTTTCCTTGTGTGTTTTGGCCAACGTGAATTACCGTAGATGCTCTTTCCGCGCGCATGTTTGATATATTTGCTTACCGGCAAAGAAAAAAATAAAATAAAAATAATAATAAAATCAAGAGCAAGATCAAGTAAACTGTTAATACCGGCTATTGTAAAATCAGCATCAGGTAAGATTACTCACGTTCATTTATGCACTCAGTTACATAATGTTTTAATAACATATGTACCTTTATGAAAATTAAACATACGGTAGGTTTAGCCTACTACACACACACACACACACACACACACACACACATACAAAACAGGAAAACAAGTTAAACTAAAGGAACCACACATTAATATGGTTTTGCTATACTAGCCATTTAGTATTTATTGTGTAATAATACTAATGGCAATCATTTTGAATGAATGCAATGCATGCATACAGAGCGTGTGATTTCTGAAACGCCCAGATAACATGGAGATGTTAGTCCCGTCCGAATTGGTACATGAAAATCGCAGACGTCAGGTGGTAAGAATCGAAACTCAAACGTAGTTTAGAAAACTAGTCCCGTCCGAAAAGGGCTTAAGACAGCATTGAATAGATTGTATAATATGCTGTTATAACAGCATATTATATAATCTATTCCATGCTATCTTGGAATTTTTTTATCCATTTCATAATTTGTTTATTCAGGTTGAGCTTAGACCAAGAGCAGAGAAAGACACTCACTCCAACTCAACTTTAAATTACTTTTAAGCGCCCCAAGTCAGATAGTCACATCCTAGAGTTTTTTTTTTTTGTCAAACCACCCTCAGAAGAAGACAAAATACCTGACAGTACAGAGAGTGTTTAAGTTGAGTGTTTAAATCAACAGTACACAAAGATGGCGCAGACAGACTGTTGTCTAGTTTCCGTGCGCCGATTGCTTTGGGCCGGGTTTAGTCAATTCAATTCAATTCAAGTTTATTTGTATAGCGCTTTTTACAAGACAAATCGTTACAAAGCAACTTTACAGAAAATTATGTTTCTACAATATTTAGTAGTAGCTTATAAGTGGTGACTGTCAGTTTGTGCATGTATGACAGGATTTTTAGAAAAATTAATACAAGACGTAGTCAGCCAGACGATGAACATTATTAATATTATTAATAATTAATAATTATTATATGATGCAGTCACACTTGTAGCAATATTTGTTAGTTCTGCTTGTTGATTCAGGGTTAGCATCATCTGAGGTCCTCTGAGGGTCAGCATCAGCTCTTCTCAGGTGTTCTGGATCCAGACTGGAGCTTGTAAATCCCATGGCAAAACATAGTACCTGTATAGTTTTGTAATCGATCTATGAGTATGTCATGATCTATGGTGTCGAACGCAGCACTAAGATCAAGTAATACTAGAAATGAGATGCAGCCTTGATCTGACGCAAGAAGCAGGTCATTTGTAATTTTAACAAGTGCAGTTTCTGTGCTATGGTGGGGCCTGAAACGTGAATGATCTCGTTCCCTATTCAGGGAACTGTGGTTACATACGTAACCGAGATGTTCCCTTTCATAGGTCATTTCGATCCTGCCGCAGCACAGACATCATATATAGAAAAACCACTGAGAAAGCTTATGATGAAGCCACTGCTCTCGTGGAATGAGCTCTAACTCCTAAGGGCGAAGCGAGTCCGCGCGCCTCATAGGCTAAAGATATAGTCTCCACCAGCCAATGGGACATGCGCTGCTTTGTGACAGCATGGCCTCTATTTTGTGTCCTAACAGACAAAGCTGGTCGGACTCACGCCATGGAGCTGTTCGATCAACATAAGTCTTCAGCACTCTGACAGGGCAAAGACTCAGATCTCCTGGCCCCGCCTCTGCAGGGGGTAAAGCCTCCAAGACCACTTGTTGAAAGTGAAAAGGGTTCGAAGCGACCTTAGGGACATAATTAGGCCTCGGTCGCAGCAATACTTTCACAGAGCCTGGTGCAAAATCCATGCACGAGGGCGAAACAGAAAAAGCCTGTAAATCCCCAACTCTCTTGAGGGAGGATAAAGCCACAAGAAGAACTGTCTTTAAAGTCAGGATTTTATCCGGTATAGTTTCAAAGGGCTCAAACGGATGCCCTGATAAACCTTGCAACACAATGGATAAATCCCATGAAGGAACTCGCACAGGGCGGAAAGGCCTGCCACGTAAACTTTCAGAGTGACTGGCGTTACTCCATCAGAGAAACGGTCTTGAAGGAACTCCAGTACTGAAGCCACTGGGCAGTGAACCGGATCCAATTACGAATTCCACACCTGGTCGTATACAGTTTCCATTTGAAGGCATATAAGCGTCTCGTAGCGGCTGTCCTAGAATTCATTATAGTCTCGGTGGTTTCAACAGAAAGACCGGGACATATTAACTCACTCCGCTCAGAGGCCACTCTCAAAGCTTCCATAGATCTGGCCTTGGGTGCCAAATCATTCCCTGTGCTTGCGATAGTAAGTCCTGTCTCAGGGGAATCTCCCATGGAGAGCCCGCTAACAGACTGACCAGGTCCGCAAACCACGACTGTGTGGGCCACCACGGAGCCACCAGCAGCAGCTGCTCCACTCTGTCCAGCCGTATCCTGGATAACACCGCTGGAATTAGACGAATCGGGGGAAAAGCATACAAGCTGGATAGCAAATCCACTCCGAAGTTCAAACGTCCGGGGACATGAACCGCTCGGATCGACAGAAATCTGTTCTGAGACCAAAGAAGAATATTTCTCGCCAGCCTGCACAGGGGGCGAGAGCGTAATCCTCCTTGATGATTCAGATACGACACAACCGCTATGTTGTCTGACCTGAGTAGTACATGACGGCCGATCAGCAGATTCGAGAAATACTGGAGAGCTAGAAAAACCGCCAGTAATTCCAACCTGTTTATATGCCAACTGCGTTGTGTCGCCGTTCATACTCCGTGAGCTGGGCGCCCTTGACACACAGCTCCCCAACCAGTCAAAGACTCGTCCGTCGTGACAGTCTCTCGGTAAGCACAAATCCCCAGCCGAACTCCAGCTAGACATGGTTGACATCCATTGTCTTATTGACATAACACACCTCCGTGTCACCGAAATCGTCCGATGCGGAAGACAACGGGGTGAAATGTTTCAGCTTGTCGCCCACCACTGAAAAGGATGCATATGAAGTAAGCCCAGACGGATTACAGGGGATGCTGCTGCCATTAGACCTAAAAGTCTGAGGCACAAACTCACCGTCACTGTGCGACCCACTTTGAAGTGACGCACGCATGACGCGAGAGACTGAGCGCGCGGGAGAGATAGTCTTGCTGTCATCACGCGAGAGTCCAAGTCTATTCCCAGAAGGTTATCCGCTGAGAGGGAATTAAAACACTCTTCTAGAAATTCGTGCATAAGCCCAGGCTGTTTAGATGATTCAGCACAAGATCCCGATGGGAGTGTGCTTGAGTCTGCGATTGTGCTAACACCAGCCAATCGTCCAGGCAATTCAATACACGAACGCCCTAGAGCCGCAACGGGGCCAGAACTGCGTCCATGCGTTTCGAAAATACTCGATGAGCCAAGGCTAAGCCGAAAGAAGAACACAGTATTGATACGCTTTGCCCTCTAAAGCGAATCTGAGGAACTTCCTGTGTCTCTTGATGATCTGAATATGAAAATATGCATCCTTCAGATCGATTGTGACAAACCAACTGTTTGGTTGAATCTGAGACAGAATAGACTTTACCGTTAACATCTTGATTTTGCTCATCTTGAGTGCAAGATTCAAACGGCGTAAATCGTCACTTTTATTTATTCTACCAAAATAGCGGCCGTAAAACCTGACTCCATCTGAGAGGGGTCTACTTTTATAGCCCCTATTCCCCGCAGAGATGCTCCTGCCGCAGCACCACGATTTGGTTAACAACCATGGGAGATTTCCACGGCAAAAAGGCGGGCCTTTCTGAACTGAATGGTGTATCCGTGACGAATTGTGCGTAACACCCATAGTGAAAATACCGGGCAAGCGCTACCATGCGGCCCATAAAACGTAGTGGTTTCCAAGCCTCCGCCTGCAGCGTTCCCACATGCATTAACGTCCGAGCATGGAAAGCTCACAGCGTCCGTAAGCTAGGAAAGCGCACGTGTAAAAGTCACTACGTTTCATTGTGTCTAATCCTGAAGCGTATCCACGGCAGAATTAAATCCAACAGAATGAACATCGGGCCACGCCGCTAGCATGATTACGGCAGCTGTGTGAGCCGTCATAAACAGGCCGTCTTAGTCAGCCTCTTGTGCCGTCCCTCAAACTCTGAAGGCTGGATTGTGCAGAGTGTCTGAGGGGGCACTCAAGTGATAGCTCGATCCAATGATGCTCGAGGTGCCTTTGCTGCGAGACAGTAAGTGTTAGAGCATGGGGACTGCAGTGAGGGGGTTGGATGTGCATTAGCAGTCCAACAGCACTCTCTAGTGGAGGGCACAGTCCCTGACCAACAGGAAGGGAAGCGCATGCGTCAAAGTCGCTGCGTTTCGTTGTGTATAATCCTGAAGCGTATCCACAGCAGGATTTAATCCAACAAGATAAACATCGGGCCACGCCGCTAGCGAAAACGTGGCAGCTGTGTGAGCCGTCATAAACTGGCCGTCTTTGTCAGCCTCTTGTGCCGTCCCTCAAACTCTAAAGGCTGGATTGTGCCGAGTGTCCGAGGGGGCGTTCAAGTGATAGCTTAATCCAATGATGCTCGAGGTGCCTTTGCTGCAAGACAGTCAATGTTAGAGCGTGGGGATTGAGGACGAGAGGCTTTTGCCGTCCAACTCAGGTTTTTTCGGCGAGATTAGCCAAGGTGGCGCTTGACCGTTAACATCCCCATCATAGAACGGTTCACTGCTCGGGCAGTATGTTTGGTAGCACTTAGCGCCAAATCTGTTGCCCCCGCAGCTTTTTCACAGCCTCCGGTAATATCTTTCTCGTTAAGAACCACCATAAAGTGAAGTAAATTTGCCGAGATTAGACACGACTCGACACGCCTTCGACGAGACTTTAGGCTGCGGCCGAGTTCGGCGCGATCCGTTCGGCTAGAGAGTTCGTCCACAGCGGCATCGCTGTATAACAGCAGTCTGCCATGTCAGCAATGGTGGCCACACCCGCGGCATTCGTGACGTGCGCTGATTAAGGCTGCTTCTAGGACCTGGAAACCTCTTGGTGGAGGTCCGTGAAGAAGGGTAGCGGCTCACGGGGGGGGATAGTTTATCCACCATGCGGGTAACCACATTCAACAGCTCACTGAGGAAGGGGAGGCGCGTTTCTCCTGTCCGCTCGGAGGGAGAGAACCGCATGTGCTGGCCAGAGCCTACTCTGAGTCCGAAGCCACACACATCGCCCCAAACCACCACCTCGTAACGCAGAAGCATAACGGTGGGGGTTAGACGCGAGGCGACCTATAGAAAATACACTCCAGAGGGCAGAACTGTAGCCGCAGGCTATCACGGAGAGAACATGTAGAGTGGCTGCTAAACGAACCTCTCATGAGTGCCTCCCCATGATAAACCCATTATACAGCTCTTACCTTTCGTTGACTCATCGCGTCCGCGAAGAGGAGATGAACACTGCTCGAAGAAAAAAATGCTGAGAACGCGAGATGGTTTCCTTAGGGCACAGATGATTCGCTTTCCTGAAGGAAATGAAATCTGAGCGAAATAGCTCGCGGCACTCAGGTATACGATGCGTACGCATGCGTAGGGCGGTGCCAAGCGCTATTTGGCCAATAGGATTGGCGGGATGGTATAGGGCTTCAGACATTCGTCACACCGAGAGGTGTTCCCATACGGTGATGTCACCTCAGCATCGGAGTGACCTATGAAAGAGAAGAGTTGTGTCGTTTTCTGTACCTCCAATAAACTAACAAATTATAAAATGAAGTTCTACATCCTTCCTAATAAACATACAGAACCGGAAAGGATGACAAAATGGCTACAAGCAATGAATTGTGAGGATGATCAAGGGAAGTTGTGGAAATCCCAAGACTAAGCATGTGTATGTGTGCAGTACGTCGGCATTCATCACAGGCAGGCTACGTTAACATTGTGTTCATTATTAACGCTATCAAAACTGTGTAAGGTTGTTTCAGAAAGTGGCATGTATATATAATTAGCCTTATCATTCTACCTTAAGCAAAACTATGTAAAATTAGCCTAGTGTCGAACATAAACCCATTTACCCACTTAAAAAAGCGTGTGGACACGTAACAACTTAGCTTTGTGTCAGAACTTTTACACTTTCATTCATAAATTCACCCCGTCTGCGTCTGTGCGAAACGATTGAATCGCAGAATCCAGTCAAAAATAGAACTTGCTGTATAAAGCAAAACGTCACAGAATTTGGCTATTTTTGAATGAATACATCTATATTAGGGCTGTAAAATGAATCAAATGTCTATATGGACTTGTGTATATGAATATTAAAGTTAAAAGAGACTAAAATTGTTCTACGCGTCTCTGGGAATGAGCGCTCAATATATGCATTTTTGTCATTCAGATACACACGATGTTCGCAGTGTTTTCCCCCACGCCGACTCCGCCCTCGCCACGCCCCCAGCTATGACTAGATGCCGACTGTATGTATTATCACCTACTCCACCAGCCTCACAGGTCTTGGCCCCGCCCCACTCGTGACACTAAGTTACTAGTAACTAGTTACTGTCATCAGATGTCATCACCATAAGATTTTATTTTTAAAATGTTGCACCCTGTTTTGTCCCATTTCTCAAGAATCAGTGGAATACCATTTTCAATAGTTTTTTAAAAATGTTGGGGGGAGGGTGGGTTAAGCAGAAAAATACTAATAATAACTGGTTATTTATAGAATGTATTTATAGAATGTATGGATTTTTCACAAAGGTATTTCAACACAGGTCACATAAATCACAATAAGTATTTCAGAAGCTGTGCAATAAATACATAAATGTTAGAACGTATAGTGCATTTTTTGTGATATTTGAAACAGAATGGTTACTATATGTCTTTATTGGTGCACATCCAGTGAAAAACTGACCTATCCAGTTCATTTAAATCCCATTCAGCAACAAGCATGCACGGACCTGCTGCACCCCCTGCAAACATGTTCGATACAGTCCCTGGATATGAAGGAACACTGGCTGGCGGAGGCGGTAAGAAGCATGCAAGTGCATCTAACAAAACGCTTCAGCATGAGAAAATGTGCTTGGGCAATTATGGTGCATTCAAGTTATGTCTGAAAGGTCATGTTTACAAGTTGAAATCACATAAATGTCACTACAAAATAGTAATTACAAGTGAAAAACTTTAAGCCCCAAGTTTCCGAATAGAGGGCATGTTAGTGCAAGTTGCATGTACAAAATACCATAGTATTGTGCAGTTACCATATAATATATAAAAATTAAATTTAAAGCACCTTCAGAAATTTTATAAAAACATATAAAAGCAAAATCACAGATGCACATTCTCTTTCATCATTTTGTAAATGCAGAGAAAACCTTGTTGAATTTTATGTTAGGTATAGGGCGCCCTTTGTAAAGCGGCTCACGCTGAAAATAACAGCAACATTTTGTCACATTTAGCTTCAAACAATGTTTAAAAAAACTGGTATGAATTTTTGACGGTCACTTTTTAGCACATTTACAACAATATTTGTCAACTTAGAGATATTTTAAATAGTTAAATATAAATATTAAATGTTAAACCTAAAAGGTAAATGTTAAATCTAAATGCTAAATCTAAATGTTAAATCTAAATGTAAATGTAAAATGTAAATGTTAAATATAAATCTAAATGTTAAATATAAATGTTAAATCTAAATGTTAAATCTAAATGCTAAATCTAAATGTTAAATCTAAATCTAAATGTAAAATCTAAATGTTAAAAATCTAAATCTAAATGTTGAATCTAAATGTTTCGGTTGAAACTAAATATTTAGCTAATATGCAAATTCAAAATGCCGGAAGTGCCAAAATAAAAGCTTGATGAGGTCAGATAAGTAACAAATAAAAACCTCTCATCCGAGGAAATTGACTCTTGGACATGGATTATCGTGATAATGACTACCTAAAATAATAAACACGTTTGGAGAAACTGTATTTGAAGAGTAGGCTAGTGTCACTTTTATGAAAATGTTTGCATGCTTAAACGCCAGCAAGAGCCTATGCTCTCAGCTAACGCCCATTCGTTGGACATTTTGAACAACAATAGCGTCAATAGTTACTGTACCTGGTCAGGGGTGGGCGGGGAAATAGGCTCTTGCGGCCGTTTAAGCATGCGTACATGACAGAGAGTGATGACATGATGAGTGATACAGTCTATGGTGAGGACATAACATTCAGTCAAAGTGAGACCCCTCGTGGCTGGCTATTATGGCTACAGGTCATCATAAGCCCCACACTTTTCATAAAAGTGACACTAGCTTACTCTTCAAATACAGTTTCTCCAAACGTGTTTATTATTTTAGGTAGTCATTATCCGGACTATAAGTCGCATTTATTTAGACCCAAGAACCAAGAGAAAACATTACCGTCTTACAGCCGCGAGAGGGCGCTATATGCTGCTTAGTTTGTAGGTGTTGTTGGCAGTATGACCGCTTTCACAGAGGGCACAGAGTAGAATATTGATTACGTTTTTTAAGGGAAGCAGGGGTTTTAGGCAGGATTTGATGCATAAGGTGTATGTAGATATTAATGTTAGGGAACAATGTGAATGATGTGTAGGTTAAGTAGGAAAACATATTATCTGATCCACACTCCGGAACAGAAGAGGGCGGTATTGCACCAATAAACTGGATGCCAACCGCCGTTAAACTGGAAAGAAGACGAATATGACAGCTTGTTGTGAGTTACAATGGTGAGAATATATTTTTTCACGAAATAATTATTTAAATTTAAGAGTACAAGTTATTTTCATACAGTGGTATTGATTTTGGAGTTAATAATCTATTAAATCTAAGGTGTAAAGTCAGCAACATATAAACAAAAGGTGTAAAGACGCTATCCTCCGGTTTCACAGGCAAGACTAATTGAGCCATGGCCTGATCCTCGCTTAATCTAAACCCTGTTTGTTACTTACATAATATAGCATATTTGTTATTGTGCTGTAAAAACACGTTTTATAATGAATAACTAACAGGGGAGCTCCATTATGTACACAACTCAAAAGTGGATTTACATAAACCATTTATACATCTTGAAGACTATTACTAAATGTCTATCATCTGACAGGATAGTCTTTGATAAGTATTGCAGGTGAGCACATTTAACAGACATGAAACATGCATCTGAGTTCACTCATTGTTGTCAACACTGCTTTAGATGAGTGTAAGTCATGTAATCAAACAAATCTACCTACAGTAACTAAACACAGGTTATCTATTTTATTTGTCCATTTGCAATATTGATAATTTTAGGAACATTTGTGTTGTATAAAAAGCGAGTTACATCATTTACTAACTCAACATGCAGATGCAGTATATCACAGATAAATCACAGAGGAGACTGACTCTTGTCTGGACAGATGAGACACGTGTGTGTTTATCTGCTGTAGAGTAACTGATGAAGGAATGCTGCCATCAAAGGATTTGTGTAAGTACACTACAAAAATAAATGAAACATTTTAATTAGTGTAATTTCAAAGAGTTATAACAGCACTTTTCTTATTGTTGATTTCTGTGCATTTGCTGCAGATCTTTTGTGGTGGAGCAGGACCTGCAAGGAAAGGGGGAAAAAAGGAAATACCTGATACCTGTATTGTGTGTGTGTGTGTGTGTGTGTGTGTGTATTTGTGTAGGTTATGAAAATGTCTGCAGACTGGTGTGTGCACTGAGGATGGAGAAGTCCACTGCAGCATCCGGAAAAGGTCCAGAGATATGGATGAGATGCTCCATTACTCCAGCTCTTACTGTCTCATCAGGACCAGATGCTGCTGTGCTCTCTTCCTCATCGGTGGCCCCAGAGCAGCAAGAGCATCTAGAGAAAGACCAAAAGACACTGAGGATTTGATTTTGGTAAAGTTTGTTCTGCTGGTTTCTGTTTATACAATGAAGGCTGACTTTCAGAAGCTTCAAAAGCATCATCAAAAAATGTGATAGAGCTTTTATCTGAAGTCATTGACAGTGCTCTTATTACAGGGGCCTACAATCCTCTGATCAACCTGGAGAAAAGAGCCGTGCTCACAGACATACTGGTGGTTTTGAACCAGTTCAGTGGTTTAGCCCACTACAAAAATAATAAATTAATGCATGTACTTGTAAACTATGTGTAAATGTTTTAAAGGTAGTGGTGCTCGTGGTGCCAAGAGCAGGCACACGATTGTTTGGAGCAGACACAGCAGCAGTCAGATTGTCCTGCACTTGTTCTTCTGCTCTCGCTTCAAGGTTGTGTGGTTCAGATAGCCGACATCATGGTCTTCCTCATCCTGTTGCTCAACGACATCCCCGTTGAGAAGAGTGAGACTGTGAAGCACAGCGCAGCAGCAGAATTGGCACAGCTGTGTTGAGATGATAGTAAGATGTGGGGTTCACCATCTGTAAATACATGATTGTTAGAACAGTAAGTTTGAATGAAGTTTTGTTTCATGTGTTGTTAACTTGTACATGTATTTATTTATTGTGATGCTAACATTTATACATTCTTTTAATCATTTAAACATGTTTCTTGTTGTCAGTAAATAAAATATAAATATTTTATCTATTCGTGTATTAATTGCTTGACTGAAAACTGATGCATTCACATCAAATGCATTAGTGTATATTCATGTATAGCTATGTCACGACAGAAAATACATTTTGCTTCTTTTACTAAAATGTAATTTTAAGGAAAAAAATTTATATAATTATTGGTTGGCATTTATCATTATTATTGCATGTAACTGTTGGGGTGGGCAAAGGATGCAATTCATTATGGGGTAATCTTCATTTTTGAGTAGTAATACTTACATTTTTAGAGTATAAAATCATCAGTCTTCTCCAAAGGTGAGATCTTCGAGCAGTTGTTCGGCGTGTGCAGACATTGTAGAGTCGCTGAGAGAAACTGTACTGGACTGTGGAGTTAGTGATGCTGTGAAGTGGTAGTGCACCTGTACCTCTTTTTTATTATCATTGCCAAACTTATAACATAAAAGATCAGGGTAAGACAGTTGTATTTAACAATAACAATCATAACGCCATAAACAGTAAATAAAAATGTAACATGTTCATCATATGAGATCCTATACAAGAAAAAAAAAATTACATAAAATAATTGAAAAAATATTCTAGAGATAACGATTTTGGGTTTTCTAATTCTATTAAAAAAAAATCACATCAGTGGAGTTAAAAATATAAAAACTACAGGAGCATTGAGTAGCATAGAGCGCCCTCTCGTGGCTGTAGACGGTCATGTTTTCTCTTGGTTCATGTCAAATTAATTTTGATAAATAAGTTGCAGGACCAGCCAAACTATGAAAAAAGTGCAATTTATAGTCCGGAAAATACGGTAGTCATTATCACGATAATCCATGTCCAAGACTCAATTTCCTCGGATGAGATTATTTTTATTCGTTCCTTATTTGACAAGATGCTATAAACACACACTGACCTCATCGAGCTTTTATTTTGGCACTTCCTGCATTTTGAATTTGCATATTAGCTAAATATTTAGTTTCACCCGAAACATTTAGATTCAACATTTAGATTTAGATTTAACATTTAGATTTTACATTTAGATTTAACATTTAGATTTAACATTTAGATTTAGATTTAACATTTAGATTTAGATTTAATATTTAGATTTAACGTTTATATTTAGATTTAGATTTAAAATTTAGATTTAACATTTAGATTTAGTGTTAACATTTAGATTTAACATTTATATTTAGATTTAGATTTAAAATTTAGATTAACATTTAGATTTAGTGTTAACATTTAGATTTAAGATTTATATTTATATTTAACATTTATATTTAAAATTTATATTTAACATTTAGATTTATATTTAACATTTATATTTTATATTTATATTTAGATTTAACGTTTAGATTTAACATTTAGATTTAGATTTAGCATTTAGATTTAACATTTAACATTTAGGTTTAACATTTAATATCTATATTTAACTATTTTAAATATCTCTAAGTTGACAAATATTGTTGTAAATGTGCTAAAAAGTGACCGTCAAAAAATTCATACCGGTTTTTTTTAACATTGTTTGAAGCTAAATGTGACAAAATGTTGCTGCTATTTTCAGCATGAGCAGCTTTACAAACGACGCCCCATAGAATAGGTACATTGCCATCTTTGTTTGAGAAAATGATTTAAAAACACCTTACGTCGTAAATACGAATTTTCAACAGTATGAATGCAACAGTAGACCTTATAGTATTTCAAGCACAGAAATACATGAATAAGCTTAGTTTTGTGTCTGTTTTCTAAGGTGGGTATCTTCCACCTCCCATGCCATCTGTACCGATGCCAGCGCCTGCACAGGCCCTCAGCCCACCAGTCTGGCAGTAAGAGCTTTTTATCACTTAATGCACACACTGAATCATAAACACTCACCTATGATATGCAATGTTTATACAAAGATGGGCATTCTTCATTTCAATAACAGTTTTTTTTAATATAATTCTGCTGATTCACTATTTCTGCACTATGACCTGAATGCGGTGTGTCAGTTTAGTAAAACACATAAAAAGGGTCATGGACGTACTAAAAATGTCACAACATACCATGTTAGACATGTGCAAAAGTCACTAACATATTGATATTTTCTCTTTGATATCAGTATACCCTCCATCTCAGAGGACAGGGCACGTGCAGCCTTCGCAACATATGTCTCCAGCAAGTGCTGCTATGGTTCTGCCCCCGTCAGAGAGGGAGTAATAACCAATATGGAGTCCTTTAATACCTACAGGGTGAGACCTACAATAAATCATCTTCATTATGACCGTAACGATGAGCCAGAGATGTTAGGATCCATATGCAGAACTTTTATTAAGAATGGTCAGACAGGCAATAATCAGTAATGGCGTCAGGTATGTCAGGTATAACCAGGATCAATAACAGAAACGAGCAGAATGTCGGGGCAGGCAGCAGAGAAGCAGAGTGGATAAAACAATCCATAGGTCAGGTATGGCAGGAACAAACACAAGGAAAAACGCTTGGAAATGTCAGACAGGCTAAACAAGACTTTGCAATGTGGTGGAGTGAGTGTGCTGCTTATATGTGTGTGTAAATGAGGTGCAGGTATGGCAAGGAAATTGGCTGAAGAATGAGGTGCAGGTGTGGCAAGGTGATTGTGATGCAGTGACTCATGGGAGATGTAGTTTGGGTGTGGTGCAACAGTATGAGAGGTGCTAGTGTCCAAGTGATGATATGGTGACATCTGGTGGTTGATGGGTGGAATGGTCCTGACTGGAGTGCCCTCTACTGAAGTTCATGGGAACTCCAGCTAATGATCGTGACAATGGCCATCGTTTTCTTCTTTGGTGTATGTTTTTTTTTTTTTTTTTTTTTTGCATATAATGTATAAGACATATAATTTTAATTCCTGGAGGAGGATGAGCAGGTTCTTACAGAAATGGCTTGGACCACCCTGAGGCCTAAGCACTATCACTTTATATTGGCAAAACAACAAGCTGAAACTCCCCATCACCAGCATTAAAGAATTCATGGTGATCCGCAATAGGTAGTTGCTGCAATACTAGGAGTCCTCAGACCCAACAGTCTCTCAGGCAGGGATTGAGGTCAGGACAAGGCTGAAATGGAAGTTATCTGAGGCTGTGGATGTTGCGGAGTCACATCTGAACAAAGGGCATTGATGGGCACAGTTGTTCATGGAAGCGCAGACCTGAGCAGCAACACAGCATCATGCTATGGCAAGGCAAGGAGGATGGATAAGAGGTCGCAGCTCCAGGATGAGGTCAGAGCATTGCTTGAGGAAGTGCGAGACAGCAGGATTGTTAGGATGCAGCAGCAGGGAGCCTGGGCAAGTTGGGAACAAGTAATAGAACTCAAAGTTACTTAGTCCAAGCTCTTGAAATCTAAGCCCTACTGAATAAAATTCTTAATCCAGGCTGTCTATGACGTACTACCAAGCCTGTCCAATCTTTTCTGCTGGGAGAAGATAGAGTGACCAACTTGCCCTCTGTGCCTAAAGAGAGGAACCCAGGATCACATCCTTAGCAGCTGTCTAAGAGCCCTGAGTGAGGGGCGCTATCGTAAGTGTCATGACAAAGTTCTGATGAGCATTGCACAGGGTTCCTCAAATCCGGTCCTACAGGACCACTGCCCTGCAGAATTTAGTTCAAACCCTGATCAAACTCAGATACCAACTCAAGCAAGTTGTCTCTGGCTCAGGAGAGGAGAGCCTTGGGTGGGGTAGTGGTAACTGGATACAAGTTGGGACTTGATCAATCCCGACTGGGTCACCTGGGCAAGGGTGTCTGATTATTGAAAGACCCGAACCCCGATGACGCCAAGAAACATCACTGATGATGTGTCCAGAAGCATCAAATGGTGATGTACTTTAAAATTAGAAGTGGTTGATAGAACTAAATGTTGCTTCTGTTCTCAGTATCGTTTGGAGACGTTCATGGAGTCCAGATCTACTGAATGGAGTCAGGAGCCTTACACAGGTACCCAGAAGTCAAATAGGCCATGTTTACACTTCATGCTGTCTCTTGCTTTCATTTACAATGGATACAAATCTAATCTTGTATTCCTGCACTATATTCAAATCTTGCATGATGCAAATGCCAGGAAGGAAAATTATCCTTAGGGATGCACCGATGTATACCCAGAGAATACTGAACAAGAGGGTCAAGCAGAACCTTTGCACACATGGATATTGCAAGACATATTTCAGTGGTAACTTTATTATTGTTGTTGTTGTTTTAGGGTTAGGCTAAATCACATTTTAGATAAAAAAAAAATCACTGTAAGAACTAAACAAAACACAGCACAAGAAGTGCACATTAAACTCTCTCTTTCTCTTGTATTATAATCAACATACAGCGAATTGCACAAATCACTTATTTCAATTACCAGTAAATAAATATATACAAATATATATATATATATATATATTACAGACTATGACTATGAAAATTGTAGAGTCACACTGAAGGCATCAAAGGCTATTTGACCTAGAAGGAGAGTGAAGGGGTGCTGCGCCAGATGACCTGGCCTCCACAGTCACCGGACCTGAACCCAATCGAGATGGTTTAGGGGTGAGCCAGACCGCAGACAGAAGGCAAAAGGGCCAACAAGTGCTAAGCATCTCTCGGGGAACTCCTTCAAGACTGTTGGAAGACCATTTCAGGTGACTACCTCTTGAAGCTCATCAAGAGAATGCCAAGAGTGTGCAAATCAGTAATCAAAGCAAAAGGTGGCTACTTTGAAGAACCTAGAATATGACATATTTTCAGTTGTTTCACACTTTTTTTGTTATGTATATAATTCCATATATAATTCCACATGTGTTAATTCATAGTTTTGATGCCTTCAGTGTGACTCTACAATTTTCATAGTCATGAAAATAAAGAAAACTCTTTGAATGAGAAGGTGTGTCCAAACTTTTGGTCTGTACTGTATATATATATATATATATATATATATATATATATATATATATATATATATATATATATATATATATATATATATATATATATATATATATATATATATATATATATATATATATATATATATATATATATATATATATATATATATATCTATCTCATTCCTTTTCTGGGGGTGCTTAATAAAAGACAAACTTTAAGTCAGAAGAACTGCACTGCATGCTTTCAATACCCATATAGCTCTGTAGACTAGAAAACCTGTCAAAAGGGGGAAGTCGTGGCCTTCTCAAATGTTGCAAGTTCAAGTCTCGGGCTTGCAGGTAGTGTAGATGGGGGGGGGGGGGGGGGTAGAATATACAGTGCTCTCTCCACCCTCAATACCATGACTAAGGCCCAATCCCAATTCCATTTTATACCCCTTCCCCTCCGCCTACCCCTTCCCCTTGTCCCTTGAAACTAAGTGTGAAGGGGTAGGGGAGAAAATATTCTCCTAAGAATTGGGACACCACTAATATGCCATCACACGTCACCATTCGTCGTCTAGCTCTTACAATACACACATATACTGGTGTGCTGGTGTGCATTAGATCCTTTAATTATTGTTCTGTATTAATGAGCTGCTTACTGGCACACACACATATCAGAAATCACACAGCTCACACATCCAGGAGAAAATAAACTTGTCAACGCTGCCCCTCGACTTTTATTAAATACAGTTTAAATACTGAATCGCTACATTATATTTTCCAGCGACGAGAGGTTACAATCGCTGTTTTAAAGTAAACTCACTCTAAAAAAATAAATGCACAGACGTGAATACACGCAACTTCCATTTCTCTTTCTCTCTCTCGCTCTCTTTCTCTCTCGAATAGGCAATTTTTTTTTTTTTTTTTTTTGCGATTTCTAATTATTGGGGGGATTAGCCCCCATCAATGTCTATGGCAGTTATCGCCCTGATCAGACTTATGCTGTGGCACTATCATGCAGTCTGTAATGATATGACATTAGCAAATATTTGCGATTTTTTCCTAACATTTCTTTGAGTAACTTGGCCGTTAATATGAACTCACAATTTAATTTAACTTAAAACAAATGATTACTTTTCATTAAAATCTTTATTTATGCCAAAAAAGCTTACATTTATGTGTCTTTTTGTTCGCTGTAGCAGCCAAGTTACCAAGATAATTCATTCCCCTTCGTTTGAAGTGTGATCCCGAAAAATCTTTGTTTGAAGGGCTATGTGGCCCTTCCCATTACCCCTACCCCTCCAACCAAAAGAGAATCGAGACACCCCTACCCCTTCATGTGAATGCACAAAACGGAGGGGTAGGGGAAAGGGGAAGGGCTAAGGGTTATAATTGGGATTGGGCCTAAGGGTGCCCTTGAGCAAGGCACCGAACCCCCAACTGCTACCTGGACGCCGCACCATAAATGGCTGCTGACTGTTCCGGGTATGTGTTCATGGTGTGTTTGTGTGTGTGTGTGTGTGTGTGTGTGTGTGTGTTCACGGTGTGTGTGCACTTTGGATGGGTTAAATGCAGAGCACAATTTCCAAGTATGGGTCACAATACTTGGCTGTGTCACGTCACTTTCACTTTTCACTTTAAAAATAAGAATCCCGTCTTAGTAAAGGATATTTCATACATATTTAAACTTACAAAAAAAACGAATTAGAAGATTAATCATAATAAAGTTCATACATTTCTGTACCTGATAACTGTTAAACTACCTAAAAAGTACTTTTTATTTAATATGTATCTTGGTTCTGTTGTATTTATTTAGGCTTGCTGAATGTTAAATGGATCCAATCCATATTCATTAGAAATTATTTAATGATGCAGCAATAAAACTGCTAGTATAATTTAATGCAGGTGTTTTTAAACTTTGCTGATTTAATACATGATTAAAATTCTATTTATTTTTATGCCACAATTTCTAATAAGAAAAGAAGTGACAAATATTTGTATTGGAATCGGACAATAAGTGTTTGCTAAAATCGGTATAGGTATTGGCCCCAAAAAAATCCTATCGTGCATCCCTAATTTTCTTGCATTTAATGTGTCTCCTAATCAATAAAAGCATAAAATTTCAGGTCAGCCTGTGGATGCTGGTGTTCAGACTGCTCCAGGTCTGTGGCAGATTACAGCTCAATCTCCGGCCTTCTTTCAAGAGCACAAGCAGACCATTAAAGTGCCCTATACTTCCTCAGTCAAGGTTTGACCTTTAACCCCATGATCCACAAAAACGAACTAACATTCGACACACTTTAGCCACTTTTCCACTGTCTGACTGAACAGTTCTAAAAATGGTAAGAAATTTCCACTTATGCTTGGTATGGCATGGCACAATTGTAAACTGTTCTCAGCCTGCAATTCTGAGCACAATTGGCTGGTAGGATGTCTGTAGTGATGTCTCCTCTCAGAATTAGTCACTTGATTGTTGTCTGCCCACTAGTTCCCTTTCAGTTGGTGACCGATGAATTGCGATCTCACTTTGAGAGACCAATCTACTTTGAGTGTAAACTAAACGAATTATGGAATTATTGCATCAAGCTGCGGATGATCACAGCATGAGCATATAAAGGCAGCAGGTGCAATGCATACCAGCTTTTCGGTTCAGAGCTGAGCGATAACATCGTTCTTCTCCATCCAGTGTTTCAAGTGACTATGAGTTCAACGCCCTATTGGAAGCTTCTGGTGTTGGCGGTACGACGTTTCAGTGGTGGTTGTTCAGAGTTGAGCAGGTTGCACACTTCAGGCTGCCGTTTCACCTGTGCATTTCTGAATGTGGTTCTCAGTGCCCCGCCCTTGTGCATTTCTTTCCGGAAGTGCATGACAAGCTCACCAGGGTTTGGACAGCACCTTTTACTGCCAGAAACTGGCTGGTGGGCTACTCCTCCCTCACCACCCTTGACGGTGGTGCAGATAGGGGGGTACATGGGGGTCCCCTGGTAGAGCAGTCGGATTCGATGCAGTTGTGTCCTAATACCTCCTCCACCCAGCAGGGCAAGCCATGCCTCCCCACCTGGGACTTTAGGTACTCCTCTGGCATGTGCGGCGATGCTTATATAGCTTGTGGAATAGCTGCAGCCGCCTTACACGCTACAGCGTTACTGCAGATGTACAGGCCAAGGCACTGAAGGGCCTGCACAGGTGTGGTCACAACCCAGAAATTCTCAGAGAACTCAGTACCCCTACTGACCTCACGCTACGAGCAACAAAGGTCACTGCGCGGTCTCTAGGCTGTGCAATGTCAACTATGGTGGTCCAGGAGTGCCAAAAGTGGCTGTGTGTGTTCAATATGAGGGACACTGACAAAGTTGGTTTCTTAATGTCCCTGTTTCACAGAGCAGCCTCTTCAGTGATGCAGTTAAGAGCCTGGCACAGCAGCTCTTGGCTGCACAGAAGCAGACTGAGATGGTTCGTCACACCCTGCTCCAGCGGGTAGCTGCTGCCTCCACCTGTCTGCAGGCCGCAGCGCCCCAGCCTTCTCGTCACCAAGGGCGGTCCCCGCTTCCGCCACCACTCCAGCTCCAGCAAGTGAGAGGGAGGAAGCTGCTCTTTGGAGGATGGTAAGGCACCTCTCGCTCCACTGAATGAGGGTCAGATGGAGAATCTTGAAAATATCAATGTGATAGCAGATTCTCTATATCTATGGAGCCAATCAGCCCAGCCATGGTATCTGGGTGCCTGGCTAGCAGTACCCAGCCTGTCTACACAGGCAGTTCTACGTACAATCCCATAGCAGGTCAGAACTCGCCCGCCACCTCCTCCTCTGGAGTCAGAAGGTTCTGAGGTCACTTCATGCAATTCACATTCCAGGCCTGCTCAACCGTATGGCCGTTGAGCTGTCTCAAGCTACGCTAGTATCACCCTGAGTAGCGTCACCATCCCCAGAGAGTCCAGCTGATTTGGAGAATCAATTTTGGTTTCTGAGCTGCACAGGTAGACCTATTTGCCTTTCTAGAGACCTCTCACTGCCAGTTGTTCTACTCCTTGACCGAGGGAGCACTCGGAACAGAAGAACTGGCACACAGCCTGCCACGTGGCCTGCGTGAGTATGCGCTTCCCCCAGTGAGACTTCTCGCAAAGACAAAGTGCAAGGTCAGGGAGGATGAGGAGCAGGTCTTGCTTGTGGTGCCGTATTGGCCCACTTGGACCTGGATGGGACGTGGAGGTTCTAGGTGACCTACCCCCAAGAGGTAGTGGACACCATCACTCCGATGAGAGCATTGTCTATGAGACCCTCCGTCTTTGTGTCTTTACGCCTTTACTGAACCTTGACCCAGTGGAAGGAAAGTCGGTAGGTAAGCATGACCTGGTCATTAGGTTCTTTAGGGGGACCAGAAGGTAAAATTCTCCACACGGTACATACCCTCTTGGGACCTGTCTCTAGTGCTTAAAACACTACAGCAGGGCCCAAATGACGCTTTTAGTCAAGCTAAAGTTTATTTCATTGAATACTCTGTTCCTACTTTCACTGGCCTCCTTCAAGAGTATAGAGAGCCTGCGCGCATTTTCTTTAGATGATTTGTGCCTTGAGTTTGGGCCGGCTGACTCCCAGGTTATCCTGAGGCCCCGGCTCGGCTATGTGCCCAAGGTTCACACTACTCCCTTCAGGGATCAGGTGGTAAGCCTGCAAAAGCTGCCCCTGGAGGAAACAGACCCAGTCCTAGCTTTGATCTGTCCTGTCCGGGCATTAAGATGCTACGTTGACCAGACACAAAGCTTTATGACCACTGACTAGCTCTTTGTCTGTTTCAGCCAGCAGAAGGGGAGAGGCGTCTTTATGCAGAGGATGGTCCATTGGAGTGTGGATGCCATCATCATGGCTTATCAGGCACAGGGTGTGCCCTGCCCGTTCGGGTTGCAAGCTCACTCTTTTAAGAGTGTTGCATCCTGCTGGTCGCTGGCTTGAGGTGCCTCGCTGACAGATATTTGTAGAGCTGCAGGCTTGGCAACCCCCAGCACATTCGCTAGATTCTATAGCCTTCGTGTGGAACCGATATCCTTCGGTGTTCTCACCTCAAATGGATAGTGGCCGAGCGGCAACCTCCCGCTCTCTCTCTCGTGAAGCCAATACGGAAGTGACTAAAACTGTAATCGACTGGCCTTTTGAGGCTGGCTGCAAAAGGAAGTCAATTTCATAGACTCCCAATGTTAAAATGCTCAACTTTACAGCAGAAAAAAACTTTGGTGCAAAAAATTATTTTTGTCTATAAAGCTAATTTTACTCTTTATGACAACTGTGAGGGGGGAGGTGGATTGCTTTTTTTACAACTCATCTGTTTAAATTATATTAAGCCTTAAAGTTCTGCATAATTAAGGGCGTGGCCACTTGAGTAACAGGTGGATTGCCGCTGCTGTCACCGCTGTCACGTTTCAGCAACCAGCTCTCGCCTTTTTGCCTATTTTTGATTACCCCAGAGTGACGCACAGTGACGCGCTGCCAAGATGGCGACGGCCCGCTCTGCCCACTTTTGATTTCAAAAACTCTCTTCGGAAACCTATGGGTGACGTCACGGACACTACGTCCATGTTTTTGGTAGTGGCACTGAGAGGCCCGGTTAGTGTCAGCTTGCTAAAACTACTCCATAGTGTCCGTACTGTTTACCCTGTCAAGCTCCTCCATCCCCTTGGCAGCCAGACTTGGGACATCCTCTCTCTCTCTGTAGTTGACCAAGTGCACTATTTGACTAAAATAAATAGAAATATCTGAACATCCTCCATAACATGGTCGCTATTTACATCTCGTATGGTATGTTAACACTTGCGTTACCAAAGCAACGACTGATGAATTTGTATTGGAGCACTGTTATCAGCCCCACAGTGGACCATTAAACCAAATCCATACCAGCTGGGATGAATCGGATCGCATTGGCATGGAATGGAGTGGATAAGCATTCGAATGGTTTGGCCTGATGGTGGAAAAGTGGCTACTGTTCAGCATTTCTGCATGAAAACTCAACACATTCTAAAAGTAGGGTGACCATATGCGCCGTTCATATGGGACACGTCCCAGCCAGGATTTGAATAATGCCTAAAACATCCAGAGCAGCGTGACCAATAACATGCAGGTATTGTACATAATCGACCAATCGTGGGGCTGCGTGTGAGAAGGTGAGATCTAGAGGGAACGATCAAAGCGAAGCAAATATGCGCACGTGTTTGTTCGTTCGATTGACTTGAAGCGTCGCTGCACACAAATCCCAAAAAACAACAAAGTGCGCCACAATGCTTCAAGTCAAACGAATGAACAAACACATGAAAGCGATTTGAAAGCATAAGGAGGTGTCTGCTCTGCTCTATATAGCTCTCATGAATGTTACACAACGATCAACCTGCACAGTGCAAATAGCCAAAACCTGGATATTTTTGGCAATATTAAAATCCTGGCTGGGACGTGTCCCGTATGAAAGGCGCATATGATCACCCTATCTAAAAGGTGTGACGGCATTTTATTTAATATTTAAGATCACCAGAATATTCATTTTAATTATTTTGTTTGTGGAGCAAAACAGTCGAGTTCCGTAATCAAAGTCATATTCATTTTCACATTACAATAGTGAATTTAAAATTATAACATAAAAAACTTTAATGACAGACGTGCCATGAGCTATGAGGTTGTTAATCGATGGCTTATGCTTTTGAAGCCATCAGCTTTCATTACTTTGTATGAAACTTATTTTAACATACATATATTTTAAATAATCATGTTCAAATCCAGAATTCATGGTGAAGAGCTACATTACTGATTCTGCAAAGAAATCGTTACAAGCAAATAGTACCAAAAAAAACACCCTCTCAGATAAAGCACTATGAATGATTTAATAGTCTCTCTGCATTTTCAAAATACTTTTTAATGTTGTGATTTTTACCTCATGGCTGGTCTGGTTTGCTTTCATGACTTACAACTGTTTAACAATGCCTTTTAAAAATCCCTAAGGGAATAATGAATGGGGACTAAGAAATAAATCTAGAACCAAGACTGCTGAAAAAGTGTTTTACTTTCTAAAGTACAAATGCTTTTTGGCTTCCTGCCGCAGGTGAATTTGCCAGAAATGGTTATGTTCAATTAGTCAAATCATATTTTAGAGCATTATATTCTGTTTTCACCCTAGAACTGTCATTTGTGTCTGGGAATGGGAAGAAACCCCTGTACCACCTGTGCTGGAGCTGGAAATGTAAGTAAATTTTGACTAGCACAGACTGAACCAGCTGCATGCCGAGCATTTCATTGTTATCAAATAAAAATAAAGCACCTGTATTGAGTAAAAGTATCTCTTTGTGTGGTGACTGGAGAGCAATTCAAGTTGAATTGAACTGGAATTGTGCACACAAGCCACAGAATGTTTTTAAGGCGAGACACTGCAGGTGAATAGGGCAAAAAAAATAACTAATAGTTATCACCTTACTTACCCAGTTGATTGGTTACATTGATTATTGCAAACATTTTTTGATTTAAAAGTTTTCAAAAATGTTATGTTTAAATATGCAAATGAGGCATTATTTAATGAAATATGTGCTAATTTGCATAAATGTCTAGTACAAAAATCTGAACACTAGATGAAGTCAGTTTCAAAATTTGTTTAATTTTTTTGACATATTAGAGTCAAATGTTTTTACAGAGGGAATTTTGGTTATCTTTTTTTGTCACTCCATACTTCAGAAAATACTTTGAAGAGCCAGAAAACAATATATTTTCACAATTTTGGGGGGAATAAAATGTTGTATATAATCAAGGAAAATATATATGAACAAATCCCTCTGTAAAAACCTTCAGAATATAGACAGGAATAAAAATGTCAAGTTTGGTGTGTGTAAGTGCTACTGAAGTGGAGATTTATGGCTCAGTGTTGAAGAAAAAACTCATTTTGAGAAAACGGCCTTTAAAAATATTCAATTCAATTCAATTCAAGTTTATTTGTATAGCGCTTTTTACAATACAAATCGTTACAAAGCAACTTTACAGAAAATTATGTTTCTACAATATTTAGTAGTAGCTAGTAGTTTGTGCACGTTTGACAGGATTTTAGAAAAATAAAAATAATAATAATAATACAAGATGTAGTCAGCTAGATGATGAACTATCAATATTATTAATTAATAGTAATTATAGGATGCAGTCACACATGTAGCAATAATTGTTAGTTCTGTTTGTTGATTCAAGGTTAGCATCATCTGGGGTCCTCTGAGGGTCAGCATCATCTCTTCTCAGGTGTTCTGGATCCAGACTGGAGCTTGTGTAAATCCTAGTTACATCCCGTGGCAAAACATAGAAACAAAATAGAGACATCATTAGCATAGCTGCTGATCCAACAAAGTAAAATTAGTTTAACCCAAGCTAAAGAATAAAAATGCAGATGCAACTACACTCACAATTTAAGAGATACATTATTCGAATGCTTGGCGAAAGAGATGCGTTTTTAATCTAGATTTAAACAGAGAGAGTGTGTCTGAACCCCGAACATTATCAGGAAGGCTATTCCAGAGTTTGGGAGCCAAATGTGAAAAAGCTCTACCTCCTTTAGTGGACTTTGCTATCCTAGGAACTACCAAAAGTCCAGCGTTTTGTGACCTTAGGGTGCGTGATGGGTTGTAGCGTGGTATAAGTCTAGCTAGGTATGCAGGAGCTAAACCATTTAGGGCCTTATAGGTAAGTAATGATAATTTGTAACTGATACGGAACTTAATAGGTAGCCAGTGCAGAGACTGTAAAATTGGGGTAATATGATCATATTTTCTTGACCTGGTAAGGACTCTAGCTGCTGCATTTTGGACGACCTGTAGCTTGTTTATTGACGAAGCAGGACAACCACCTAGAAGTCCATTACAATAGTCCAGTCTAGAGGTCATGAAAGCATGAACTAGCTTTTCTGCATCAGAAACAGATAACATGTTTCGTAGCTTGGCAATGTTTCTAAGATGGAAGAATGCGGTTTTTGTAACATTGGAAATATGATTTTCAAAAGACAAATTGCTGTCCAATATAACACCCAGATTTCTGACTGTAGCGGAAGTAACAGTACATCCGTCTAGTTGCAGATTGTAATCTACAAGATTCTGTGTGGTGTTTTTTGGTCCAATAATTAATATCTCTGTCTTATCCGAATTTAATTGGAGAAAATTATTTGTCATCCAATCTTTTACATTTTTAACACACTCTGTTAGCTTAGATAATTGGGAAGTTTCATCTGGTCTTGTTGAGATATATAGCTGAGTATCATCAGCATAACAGTGGAAGCTAATTCCGTATTTTCTAATAATATTACCAAGGGGCAACATGTATATTGAAAATAGAAGGGGACCTAGGACGGATCCTTGTGGCACTCCATATTTTACTGATGATAAATGAGATGACACCCCATTTAAGTAAACAAAATGGTAGCGATCGGACAGGTAGGATCTAAACCATCTTAGAGCCTGCCCTTGAATACCTGTATAGTTTTGTAATCGATCTATGAGTATGTCATGATCTATGGTGTCGAACGCAGCACTAAGATCAAGTAAGACTAGAAATGAGATGCAGCCTTGATCTGACGCAAGAAGCAGGTCATTTGTAATTTTAACAAGTGCAGTTTCTGTGCTATGGTGGGGCCTAAAACCTGACTGAAATTCTTCATACAGATCATTTTTATGCAGGAAGGTGCTCAATTGAGCAGACACAACTTTTTCTAAAATTTTAGACATAAATGGAAGATTTGAAATAGGCCTATAATTTGCCAGTACACTAGGATCTAGTTTTGGTTTCTTAATAAGAGGCTTGATAACCGCCAGCTTGAATGGTTTTGGGACGTGACCTAAAGATAACGACGAGTTAATGATATTGAGAAGCGGTTCTTCGGCAACAGGTAACAGCTCTTTTAGTAATTTAGTGGGTACAGGATCTAATAAACATGTTGTTGGTTTAGATACAGTGATAAGTTTATTTAGCTCTTCCTGTCCTATATTTGTAAAGCACTGCAGTTTATCTTTGGGTGCGATGGATGAAACTGAAGTGTTAGACGCTGTAGAATCTACATTCGCTATTGTATTTCTAATGTTATCTATTTTATCAGTGAAGAAATTCATAAAGTCATTACTATTTAACGTTGGTGGAATATTTGAATCAGGTGGCGTCTGGTAATTTGTTAATTTAGCCACTGTGCTAAATAAAAACCTTGGATTGTTTTGGTTATTTTCAATGAGTTTGTGGATATGCTCTGCCCTAGCAGTTTTTAGAGCCTGTCTATACCTGGACATACTGTTTTTCCATGCAATTTTAAAAACTTCCAAGCTAGTTTTTCTCCATTTGCGTTCAAGACTACGAGTTACTTTCTTGAGAGAGTGAGTATTACTGTTATACCATGGCACAGTACGTTTTTCTCTAACCTTTTTCAATTTGATGGGGGCAACAGCTTCTAATGTATTAGAGAAAATAGTGCCCATGTTGTCAGTAATTTCGTCTAATTCATGTGTATTTTTGGGTACAAATAGCAGTTGAGATAGATCAGGCAGGTTATTTGCGAATCTGTCTTTGGTGGCTGGAACAATAGTTCTGCCCAGACGGTAACGCTGAGACATATAGTTAATATCAGTTATACGCAGCATGCACGATACAAGGAAATGGTCTGTAATATCATCACATTGGGGTACAATATCTATAGCAGTAAGACCGATTCCATGCGATATAATTAGATCTAGTGTATGATTAAAACGATGAGTGGGCGCGGTGACATTTTGCTTGACTCCAAATATGTATTGTAATTGAAATCTATTGACACAAACAGATAAAGTGCTGTAAAAGAAACACTTAACAGTGTCTTTTGGATGCTTTCCTTCCACTAGTTTGAAAAAGCACTTTATGAAAAACCAAAAAGCCCAAAATCTCAAAATTGACAGGTGCTTGAAAAAACAGTGTTTTTGCCTGCAGTGTCTCACCTTAAATTTTTCATCATATGACAAACAGCCTAATATATATGACCTGTTTGTCCTCTATTGTTTTCCATGTGCAGAAAGTCTGTGGGGTGTGTAATGGTTCTGGTTACCGTCATTCTAATGACCGCTGCACACACTGCAATGGGCGCGGACGTGAAAAGTAAGTCCTTTATAGCTGTATATAATAAGACATTTCTATTAAACAAGTTTCTCACAAAAACAAAAAAGATTTTTTTAACGTCTTAAATGTCTTTATTTAATTCATATACATTTTACATATATATATATATATTTTAAATTAATTTACATTGTATTTCTATAACTTTTGTGGCTACTGTGGGTTGAATTCAGATTAAATCCTGCAGGGGGCTTCAGTGGATTGGTATTTCTGAGTTTTGACTTGTTTGGTGTCTTTCAGCTGTACTTCATGTAGCAGCAGAGGCTCTTGCCAGTGTGTCACCTGCCTTGGAAAGGGAAAGCTACTCGTATTCATTAACCTCAATGTTAAATGGTACGATCTGTATGATATAACATTCATGATTGATAAGGCAGGCATCCTGGCTATTACTATATTAACTCAGTCACTGTTTATGAAGTGAGGTTTACATTTATGTTTCTAAACGATCATACTCCTAGACTTACATTGAATTCATTCTTTGCACACGAGAGCACTCATTTACAATTTCTTTGAAATAAAAAGAAATCCAGTCATTGTTACATAATAATCAGAAGTCTTTAAAATTGAACTGTCTCATTCTAAAAGCTATTTTTGGACTATTTCAGGAGCATAGAGAAGGATGAATACGTAGCGCAGGATTCAAGTGGTCTGAGAGTGGATAAACTGGAGGAGGTTTCGGGGAAGGAGCTCTTCAAAGACGCCCAGTTTATGGTACGAACATACCATACACATAGTGAGAGGTTCGTTAAAATGTGTAAGTTCAACAGATGGTTATGTTTATTGTAGGTCTATCCAGTGAGGGGCTTTCCAGATGTTTCTGTTGCACAAGCTTCTGAGCATTTAGTAAGAGAACATCAGGGGAAATACGCCCCAAAATCCCGCATATTACAACAGGTACCACTGTCTTCATATATTTATGTGCTTCCAGACCTTTTTATATTTTCATTTTTATCACTTGATTATTACCATTCATAGTTTTCAATTATAATTTGTATGTTTGTATATAATAAAACAATGCAAAAAACAAACTGTGCTATATCATTACCAGTCTGTAACTAGAGACATCCATCATGCTGAATCTTTCTGTAATGTAATCTGTTTCAGAGGCAGACAATCGAGCTCATTCCCATAACCAAAGTGAACTACAGGTGGAAAGGAAAGCCTAATTTTTTGTATGTGTATGGAAATGAGTTTAAAGTGAACGCTGATGACTATCCCGCCACCTGCTGCTGTTCTGTCATGTAACATCAAGCGATATGACTGAAATCTTATATCTCGATAACAATATATATCACAATATTTTTTTTCTTTTAAAAAGTGTTTTATGATATTAAAATCTTTGATATCATAGAATTTAAATAATCATTGTCACCAATGTCAGTATTAAACTTTATACGAGCCTAAACAGAGACATAAAAAAACATGCTCACTGAAGATAAATAAACAGTGATGAAATAAGGATAAGAAACTAACTGCAAGGAATAGAGAAAAATACAATTTACAATATATAAGAAAAGCTACATACATTGTATAAATTGACTAGTCTTCACTGTGTTAAGTTAGTTCTTCTTCTTATCAAAGTTTTAAAAGTGATTTAGTCAAGAGTAGTGAGAGATTTTAATATTAATCTCAGCTTCCCCTTAAAGACTAAAGTCCGGATTTAATATACTGTTATGCGTTTTCTTTTTCATCTATTTACTCTCTTGTAAGACCTAAATCACTGTGTTTATGAGGATACTAACAAAGCATGTAAGTGTTTATGTAATCGTTCAAAGCCAATAAAAGGGGCAAAAAAAGGCAGTGATTATTTGCACTAAGTGTAAATATCGATAGAGGCTATTTACACTAAGTGCAAATAGCGATAAATAAATAGCACTAAGTGAAAATTGCATATTTTCTTAGTGATAGATACTATTTACACTAAGTGCAAATAGTGATGGATGCTATTTACACTAAGTGCAAACAGTAACGGATTCTATTTAAACTAACAGTACACTACACTTTATGCTACAATATTTTTAACAATACGCTATTTACACTAAGTGCAGATAGTGATATAGATTCTATCTACACGGTTAAAATAGGATTTTCTGATATTTATACTACTTATTGCAAATAGTGGCATTTATATGCACCTTAGTATTATAGTACATTATAAAACAGTATGCAGTAATAACGTATAGAGTGTAAATTATCATTTTAATTTAGATTATTAAATGGATGCCACCTTATTGGGACAATAAAGTCCACCATTCACCAGTGTTGGGGAGTAACTAGTTACATGTAACGGCGTTACGTAATTTAATTACAAAATTATTGTAACTGTAATTAGTTACAGTTACTAAGAAAAAATGAGTAATTAAATTACAGTTACTTATGAAATTTTTTACGATTACAAAGGGGATTACATTTGAATATTTACACACATCCACATACAGATTTAACTGATTTCTTTCCCAAATTGCACTGACTATTATGAGACATACCGCCCTAATAATTTCCGGGATGCGGAAATACAGTCTGGTTCGTAGAATCCAGTCATAAAAACGGAATGCCTAACGCGGACGGAACATCCCACATTTTGGATGACTAAATCAAAAGTAGGTCAGTACACTTGAATCAAAACATGACATCGACTAGTGTCTGTGAATATTAAGCCCCGAAAATGCGATATATGACTTGCACATTCTGCGTGTCTGTGGAAATCAGGCGCGGACTGGACACCGGGAGAACCGGGACAATTCCCGATGGCCTGGCAGCCGATTTTGCCCCACTATTTAATATAATTATTGTATAATTGCCTGCCGAATGTACTAAAGCGATCATTTGCGAATCCGCAATTTGATAATTAAATCTCTAATAAGTCATGAATTGTAAGCCATGACTCGCGCGCTCTCCGCGCCTCCGCCAAACGGTTTGGATCAGGCTCAGAGTAATCAATGCGAGAGAGAGAGAGAATAGAGTGGAGTGGAGTGCTGGAGCAAAGAAGCAGAACTACTGTTCAGGGTTTCAGGTCAGTTTCATCTGTAAAGATGCTTTTTTGTCTTTGTTTTTTTATTTAATTAATCAAGCAGCAGCACGTTGCTCATCAGTCATCACTCAAAATACTATATAAAGGACATCATTATTATCTGTTGTAATGTTACAGTAGTAATTTAGCTGAAAAATAATCAAATTTTTTTTTATAGGTTTAGGGGGAGCTACGATAGACAACAACACAACCCTTACGAAAATTAACATTTTAATATTTAACTATAAATCCAGAGAAAATGGTTACTATTGTTTAACTGTGATAACCAAAAATTTAAAATTATTTTACAAATGTTTTTATTTAAAAATAAATACAAATCCATTTGCAATAAAAAAAAAGGTTATTTTACTTTTATATAGGCTAATAAAAGCATGGTAATTTTTTGTAAGGGAAAAACATGACTCGTGTACAGTATTAGGATTTTTCTATAAATTCATAAATTCATAAAGTCATTACTATTTAACGTTGGTGGAATATTTGAATCAGGTGGCGTCTGGTAATTTGTTAATTTAGCCACTGTGCTAAATAAAAACCTTGGATTGTTTTGGTTATTTTCAATGAGTTTGTGGATATGCTCTGCCCTAGCAGTTTTTAGAGCCTGTCTATACCTGGACATACTGTTTTTCCATGCAATTTTAAAAACTTCCAAGCTAGTTTTTCTCCATTTGCGTTCAAGACTACGAGTTACTTTCTTGAGAGAGTGAGTATTACTGTTATACCATGGCACAGTACGTTTTTCTCTAACCTTTTTCAATTTGATGGGGGCAACAGCTTCTAATGTATTAGAGAAAATAGTGCCCATGTTGTCAGTAATTTCGTCTAATTCATGTGTATTTTTGGGTACAAATAGCAGTTGAGATAGATCAGGCAGGTTATTTGCGAATCTGTCTTTGGTGGCTGGAACAATAGTTCTGCCCAGACGGTAACGCTGAGACATATAGTTAATATCAGTTATACGCAGCATGCACGATACAAGGAAATGGTCTGTAATATCATCACATTGGGGTACAATATCTATAGCAGTAAGACCGATTCCATGCGATATAATTAGATCTAGTGTATGATTAAAACGATGAGTGGGCGCGGTGACATTTTGCTTGACTCCAAATATGTATTGTAATTGAAATCTATTGACACAAACAGATAAAGTGCTGTAAAAGAAACACTTAACAGTGTCTTTTGGATGCTTTCCTTCCACTAGTTTGAAAAAGCACTTTATGAAAAACCAAAAAGCCCAAAATCTCAAAATTGACAGGTGCTTGAAAAAACAGTGTTTTTGCCTGCAGTGTCTCACCTTAAATTTTTCATCATATGACAAACAGCCTAATATATATGACCTGTTTGTCCTCTATTGTTTTCCATGTGCAGAAAGTCTGTGGGGTGTGTAATGGTTCTGGTTACCGTCATTCTAATGACCGCTGCACACACTGCAATGGGCGCGGACGTGAAAAGTAAGTCCTTTATAGCTGTATATAATAAGACATTTCTATTAAACAAGTTTCTCACAAAAACAAAAAAGATTTTTTTAACGTCTTAAATGTCTTTATTTAATTCATATACATTTTACATATATATATATATATTTTAAATTAATTTACATTGTATTTCTATAACTTTTGTGGCTACTGTGGGTTGAATTCAGATTAAATCCTGCAGGGGGCTTCAGTGGATTGGTATTTCTGAGTTTTGACTTGTTTGGTGTCTTTCAGCTGTACTTCATGTAGCAGCAGAGGCTCTTGCCAGTGTGTCACCTGCCTTGGAAAGGGAAAGCTACTCGTATTCATTAACCTCAATGTTAAATGGTACGATCTGTATGATATAACATTCATGATTGATAAGGCAGGCATCCTGGCTATTACTATATTAACTCAGTCACTGTTTATGAAGTGAGGTTTACATTTATGTTTCTAAACGATCATACTCCTAGACTTACATTGAATTCATTCTTTGCACACGAGAGCACTCATTTACAATTTCTTTGAAATAAAAAGAAATCCAGTCATTGTTACATAATAATCAGAAGTCTTTAAAATTGAACTGTCTCATTCTAAAAGCTATTTTTGGACTATTTCAGGAGCATAGAGAAGGATGAATACGTAGCGCAGGATTCAAGTGGTCTGAGAGTGGATAAACTGGAGGAGGTTTCGGGGAAGGAGCTCTTCAAAGACGCCCAGTTTATGGTACGAACATACCATACACATAGTGAGAGGTTCGTTAAAATGTGTAAGTTCAACAGATGGTTATGTTTATTGTAGGTCTATCCAGTGAGGGGCTTTCCAGATGTTTCTGTTGCACAAGCTTCTGAGCATTTAGTAAGAGAACATCAGGGGAAATACGCCCCAAAATCCCGCATATTACAACAGGTACCACTGTCTTCATATATTTATGTGCTTCCAGACCTTTTTATATTTTCATTTTTATCACTTGATTATTACCATTCATAGTTTTCAATTATAATTTGTATGTTTGTATATAATAAAACAATGCAAAAAACAAACTGTGCTATATCATTACCAGTCTGTAACTAGAGACATCCATCATGCTGAATCTTTCTGTAATGTAATCTGTTTCAGAGGCAGACAATCGAGCTCATTCCCATAACCAAAGTGAACTACAGGTGGAAAGGAAAGCCTAATTTTTTGTATGTGTATGGAAATGAGTTTAAAGTGAACGCTGATGACTATCCCGCCACCTGCTGCTGTTCTGTCATGTAACATCAAGCGATATGACTGAAATCTTATATCTCGATAACAATATATATCACAATATTTTTTTTCTTTTAAAAAGTGTTTTATGATATTAAAATCTTTGATATCATAGAATTTAAATAATCATTGTCACCAATGTCAGTATTAAACTTTATACGAGCCTAAACAGAGACATAAAAAAACAGGCTCACTGAAGATAAATAAACAGTGATGAAATAAGGATAAGAAACTAACTGCAAGGAATAGAGAAAAATACAATTTACAATATATAAGAAAAGCTACATACATTGTATAAATTGACTAGTCTTCACTGTGTTAAGTTAGTTCTTCTTCTTATCAAAGTTTTAAAAGTGATTTAGTCAAGAGTAGTGAGAGATTTTAATATTAATCTCAGCTTCCCCTTAAAGACTAAAGTCCGGATTTAATATACTGTTATGCGTTTTCTTTTTCATCTATTTACTCTCTTGTAAGACCTAAATCACTGTGTTTATGAGGATACTAACAAAGCATGTAAGTGTTTATGTAATCGTTCAAAGCCAATAAAAGGGGCAAAAAAAGGCAGTGATTATTTGCACTAAGTGTAAATATCGATAGAGGCTATTTACACTAAGTGCAAATAGCGATAAATAAATAGCACTAAGTGAAAATTGCATATTTTCTTAGTGATAGATACTATTTACACTAAGTGCAAATAGTGATGGATGCTATTTACACTAAGTGCAAACAGTAACGGATTCTATTTAAACTAACAGTACACTACACTTTATGCTACAATATTTTTAACAATACGCTATTTACACTAAGTGCAGATAGTGATATAGATTCTATCTACACGGTTAAAATAGGATTTTCTGATATTTATACTACTTATTGCAAATAGTGGCATTTATATGCACCTTAGTATTATAGTACATTATAAAACAGTATGCAGTAATAACGTATAGAGTGTAAATTATCATTTTAATTTAGATTATTAAATGGATGCCACCTTATTGGGACAATAAAGTCCACCATTCACCAGTGTTGGGGAGTAACTAGTTACATGTAACGGCGTTACGTAATTTAATTACAAAATTATTGTAACTGTAATTAGTTACAGTTACTAAGAAAAAATGAGTAATTAAATTACAGTTACTTATGAAATTTTTTACGATTACAAAGGGGATTACATTTGAATATTTACACACATCCACATACAGATTTAACTGATTTCTTTCCCAAATTGCACTGACTATTATGAGACATACCGCCCTAATAATTTCCGGGATGCGGAAATACAGTCTGGTTCGTAGAATCCAGTCATAAAAACGGAATGCCTAACGCGGACGGAACATCCCACATTTTGGATGACTAAATCAAAAGTAGGTCAGTACACTTGAATCAAAACATGACATCGACTAGTGTCTGTGAATATTAAGCCCCGAAAATGCGATATATGACTTGCACATTCTGCGTGTCTGTGGAAATCAGGCGCGGACTGGACACCGGGAGAACCGGGACAATTCCCGATGGCCTGGCAGCCGATTTTGCCCCACTATTTAATATAATTATTGTATAATTGCCTGCCGAATGTACTAAAGCGATCATTTGCGAATCCGCAATTTGATAATTAAATCTCTAATAAGTCATGAATTGTAAGCCATGACTCGCGCGCTCTCCGCGCCTCCGCCAAACGGTTTGGATCAGGCTCAGAGTAATCAATGCGAGAGAGAGAGAGAATAGAGTGGAGTGGAGTGCTGGAGCAAAGAAGCAGAACTACTGTTCAGGGTTTCAGGTCAGTTTCATCTGTAAAGATGCTTTTTTGTCTTTGTTTTTTTATTTAATTAATCAAGCAGCAGCACGTTGCTCATCAGTCATCACTCAAAATACTATATAAAGGACATCATTATTATCTGTTGTAATGTTACAGTAGTAATTTAGCTGAAAAATAATCAAATTTTTTTTTATAGGTTTAGGGGGAGCTACGATAGACAACAACACAACCCTTACGAAAATTAACATTTTAATATTTAACTATAAATCCAGAGAAAATGGTTACTATTGTTTAACTGTGATAACCAAAAATTTAAAATTATTTTACAAATGTTTTTATTTAAAAATAAATACAAATCCATTTGCAATAAAAAAAAAGGTTATTTTACTTTTATATAGGCTAATAAAAGCATGGTAATTTTTTGTAAGGGAAAAACATGACTCGTGTACAGTATTAGGATTTTTCTATAAATTCATAAATTCATAAAGTCATTACTATTTAACGTTGGTGGAATATTTGAATCAGGTGGCGTCTGGTAATTTGTTAATTTAGCCACTGTGCTAAATAAAAACCTTGGATTGTTTTGGTTATTTTCAATGAGTTTGTGGATATGCTCTGCCCTAGCAGTTTTTAGAGCCTGTCTATACCTGGACATACTGTTTTTCCATGCAATTTTAAAAACTTCCAAGCTAGTTTTTCTCCATTTGCGTTCAAGACTACGAGTTACTTTCTTGAGAGAGTGAGTATTACTGTTATACCATGGCACAGTACGTTTTTCTCTAACCTTTTTCAATTTGATGGGGGCAACAGCTTCTAATGTATTAGAGAAAATAGTGCCCATGTTGTCAGTAATTTCGTCTAATTCATGTGTATTTTTGGGTACAAATAGCAGTTGAGATAGATCAGGCAGGTTATTTGCGAATCTGTCTTTGGTGGCTGGAACAATAGTTCTGCCCAGACGGTAACGCTGAGACATATAGTTAATATCAGTTATACGCAGCATGCACGATACAAGGAAATGGTCTGTAATATCATCACATTGGGGTACAATATCTATAGCAGTAAGACCGATTCCATGCGATATAATTAGATCTAGTGTATGATTAAAACGATGAGTGGGCGCGGTGACATTTTGCTTGACTCCAAATATGTATTGTAATTGAAATCTATTGACACAAACAGATAAAGTGCTGTAAAAGAAACACTTAACAGTGTCTTTTGGATGCTTTCCTTCCACTAGTTTGAAAAAGCACTTTATGAAAAACCAAAAAGCCCAAAATCTCAAAATTGACAGGTGCTTGAAAAAACAGTGTTTTTGCCTGCAGTGTCTCACCTTAAATTTTTCATCATATGACAAACAGCCTAATATATATGACCTGTTTGTCCTCTATTGTTTTCCATGTGCAGAAAGTCTGTGGGGTGTGTAATGGTTCTGGTTACCGTCATTCTAATGACCGCTGCACACACTGCAATGGGCGCGGACGTGAAAAGTAAGTCCTTTATAGCTGTATATAATAAGACATTTCTATTAAACAAGTTTCTCACAAAAACAAAAAAGATTTTTTTAACGTCTTAAATGTCTTTATTTAATTCATATACATTTTACATATATATATATATATTTTAAATTAATTTACATTGTATTTCTATAACTTTTGTGGCTACTGTGGGTTGAATTCAGATTAAATCCTGCAGGGGGCTTCAGTGGATTGGTATTTCTGAGTTTTGACTTGTTTGGTGTCTTTCAGCTGTACTTCATGTAGCAGCAGAGGCTCTTGCCAGTGTGTCACCTGCCTTGGAAAGGGAAAGCTACTCGTATTCATTAACCTCAATGTTAAATGGTACGATCTGTATGATATAACATTCATGATTGATAAGGCAGGCATCCTGGCTATTACTATATTAACTCAGTCACTGTTTATGAAGTGAGGTTTACATTTATGTTTCTAAACGATCATACTCCTAGACTTACATTGAATTCATTCTTTGCACACGAGAGCACTCATTTACAATTTCTTTGAAATAAAAAGAAATCCAGTCATTGTTACATAATAATCAGAAGTCTTTAAAATTGAACTGTCTCATTCTAAAAGCTATTTTTGGACTATTTCAGGAGCATAGAGAAGGATGAATACGTAGCGCAGGATTCAAGTGGTCTGAGAGTGGATAAACTGGAGGAGGTTTCGGGGAAGGAGCTCTTCAAAGACGCCCAGTTTATGGTACGAACATACCATACACATAGTGAGAGGTTCGTTAAAATGTGTAAGTTCAACAGATGGTTATGTTTATTGTAGGTCTATCCAGTGAGGGGCTTTCCAGATGTTTCTGTTGCACAAGCTTCTGAGCATTTAGTAAGAGAACATCAGGGGAAATACGCCCCAAAATCCCGCATATTACAACAGGTACCACTGTCTTCATATATTTATGTGCTTCCAGACCTTTTTATATTTTCATTTTTATCACTTGATTATTACCATTCATAGTTTTCAATTATAATTTGTATGTTTGTATATAATAAAACAATGCAAAAAACAAACTGTGCTATATCATTACCAGTCTGTAACTAGAGACATCCATCATGCTGAATCTTTCTGTAATGTAATCTGTTTCAGAGGCAGACAATCGAGCTCATTCCCATAACCAAAGTGAACTACAGGTGGAAAGGAAAGCCTAATTTTTTGTATGTGTATGGAAATGAGTTTAAAGTGAACGCTGATGACTATCCCGCCACCTGCTGCTGTTCTGTCATGTAACATCAAGCGATATGACTGAAATCTTATATCTCGATAACAATATATATCACAATATTTTTTTTCTTTTAAAAAGTGTTTTATGATATTAAAATCTTTGATATCATAGAATTTAAATAATCATTGTCACCAATGTCAGTATTAAACTTTATACGAGCCTAAACAGAGACATAAAAAAACAGGCTCACTGAAGATAAATAAACAGTGATGAAATAAGGATAAGAAACTAACTGCAAGGAATAGAGAAAAATACAATTTACAATATATAAGAAAAGCTACATACATTGTATAAATTGACTAGTCTTCACTGTGTTAAGTTAGTTCTTCTTCTTATCAAAGTTTTAAAAGTGATTTAGTCAAGAGTAGTGAGAGATTTTAATATTAATCTCAGCTTCCCCTTAAAGACTAAAGTCCGGATTTAATATACTGTTATGCGTTTTCTTTTTCATCTATTTACTCTCTTGTAAGACCTAAATCACTGTGTTTATGAGGATACTAACAAAGCATGTAAGTGTTTATGTAATCGTTCAAAGCCAATAAAAGGGGCAAAAAAAGGCAGTGATTATTTGCACTAAGTGTAAATATCGATAGAGGCTATTTACACTAAGTGCAAATAGCGATAAATAAATAGCACTAAGTGAAAATTGCATATTTTCTTAGTGATAGATACTATTTACACTAAGTGCAAATAGTGATGGATGCTATTTACACTAAGTGCAAACAGTAACGGATTCTATTTAAACTAACAGTACACTACACTTTATGCTACAATATTTTTAACAATACGCTATTTACACTAAGTGCAGATAGTGATATAGATTCTATCTACACGGTTAAAATAGGATTTTCTGATATTTATACTACTTATTGCAAATAGTGGCATTTATATGCACCTTAGTATTATAGTACATTATAAAACAGTATGCAGTAATAACGTATAGAGTGTAAATTATCATTTTAATTTAGATTATTAAATGGATGCCACCTTATTGGGACAATAAAGTCCACCATTCACCAGTGTTGGGGAGTAACTAGTTACATGTAACGGCGTTACGTAATTTAATTACAAAATTATTGTAACTGTAATTAGTTACAGTTACTAAGAAAAAATGAGTAATTAAATTACAGTTACTTATGAAATTTTTTACGATTACAAAGGGGATTACATTTGAATATTTACACACATCCACATACAGATTTAACTGATTTCTTTCCCAAATTGCACTGACTATTATGAGACATACCGCCCTAATAATTTCCGGGATGCGGAAATACAGTCTGGTTCGTAGAATCCAGTCATAAAAACGGAATGCCTAACGCGGACGGAACATCCCACATTTTGGATGACTAAATCAAAAGTAGGTCAGTACACTTGAATCAAAACATGACATCGACTAGTGTCTGTGAATATTAAGCCCCGAAAATGCGATATATGACTTGCACATTCTGCGTGTCTGTGGAAATCAGGCGCGGACTGGACACCGGGAGAACCGGGACAATTCCCGATGGCCTGGCAGCCGATTTTGCCCCACTATTTAATATAATTATTGTATAATTGCCTGCCGAATGTACTAAAGCGATCATTTGCGAATCCGCAATTTGATAATTAAATCTCTAATAAGTCATGAATTGTAAGCCATGACTCGCGCGCTCTCCGCGCCTCCGCCAAACGGTTTGGATCAGGCTCAGAGTAATCAATGCGAGAGAGAGAGAGAATAGAGTGGAGTGGAGTGCTGGAGCAAAGAAGCAGAACTACTGTTCAGGGTTTCAGGTCAGTTTCATCTGTAAAGATGCTTTTTTGTCTTTGTTTTTTTATTTAATTAATCAAGCAGCAGCACGTTGCTCATCAGTCATCACTCAAAATACTATATAAAGGACATCATTATTATCTGTTGTAATGTTACAGTAGTAATTTAGCTGAAAAATAATCAAATTTTTTTTTATAGGTTTAGGGGGAGCTACGATAGACAACAACACAACCCTTACGAAAATTAACATTTTAATATTTAACTATAAATCCAGAGAAAATGGTTACTATTGTTTAACTGTGATAACCAAAAATTTAAAATTATTTTACAAATGTTTTTATTTAAAAATAAATACAAATCCATTTGCAATAAAAAAAAAGGTTATTTTACTTTTATATAGGCTAATAAAAGCATGGTAATTTTTTGTAAGGGAAAAACATGACTCGTGTACAGTATTAGGATTTTTCTATAAAGGTATTGTAGTATTGTAGAGTATTGTATTGTAAAGTATAGTTTTGTTCAATCTTGAGTATTAAAGTCACAAGAGAGATGGATAACGGGGCAAAATAAAGAGACTGAAGAGAAAAATGGAAGTGAAGGTGCAGTTCAGGAGAGAACTTTTAATTATTTTGCATGTCCCCAAATTAAAGATTTAAACCTTTTTTATGTCAGGTCCATACAAAAAATAGTTTTGTCCATGAATTTGTTTGTATGAGTTTGAATTTTCCAGTCTGAATTTTTTTCCCAGTCCGCCCCTCCTGTAAATTAATGGCAAAGACATTGTTTTATTTACTACACATAGGCCTACTGAAGCTCGCAGTGTTTTCAACCTCTGCTGCCTCAATATAGGAGTACACGAGCACATAAACATAATTTCTAGAACTGCTCTGTGTCACTTCATGTGCATTTTACTTATTTTGAGAAAACTATCATCATATACGGAGACAGCAGTTTCAAAAAAACACCAATGTTTCAGGAGTTTATTACACAGAATACATCACATGCTTATTAGATAACTGTATTTAAGTTGATGTATATGCTTTTATTTATTATTCTTTAATTTTCACAAATTTAGAAAAGTAATCAAAAAGTACTCAAAAGTAATTAGTTACATTACTTTAATAAAGTAATTGAAAAAGTTACACTACTATTACATTTTAAACAGGGTAACTTGTAATCTGTAACCTATTACATTTCCAAAGTAACCTTCCCAACACTGCCATTCACCTAGCCTAACCCTACGAGATAATGTATTTTCAACTTTTTTATTATTTCCTTAATTTTTTTGGAAAATAAAAATCCCTATCACACGTTTGTGGGTGGAGCTAGTGTAAATAGCCTCTGCCAACCAAGCGACAGCCTTCCGGTCTCTCTAGTGAAGCACAGAAGTGACTAAAACTGCAATTCATCAACTGGCCGCTAGAAGCTGGCTCCAAAAGGGAGTCAGTCTCATAGACTCCCCTAGTTAAAGTGCTCAACTTTACAGCAGAAAAAAAAAACATATTTACAGCCTTGTTCAAAAAGGGGTTTTGGTCTATATAGTTAATTTTGCCCTTCATGACAACTGTGGGGGAGGGGGGGTTATAACTCATCCGTTTAAATTATATTAAGCCTTAAAGTTCTGCACAATTAAGGGTGTGGCCACTTGAGTCACAGGTGGATTGCCACTGCTGTCATCTCCGTCGAGCTGGGTGGGTGTGGTTCCAGCAACCAGCTCCCACCTCTTTGCCCATTTTTTAAGGAATACCTCTTTGCCCATTTTTTAAGGATTAGGAAGAAGTTTGAATAAATATTTTAAAATGCAGGCTAAATGTCACTAATTAAACTATATATTCAGCTAATGGACAGCCTCTTAAATGTATGCTTCTCATAAACAATTAGTCAATATGCATTAGGGCTGCTCTTGACTAAAGATTTTTCTGGCCGACTAGAAGTCATTAATGTTTTATGCATTAGTTGACTATTAGTCGCACTTTTATTAATAAACCATATAAATCATAATAATGAGCCTTTAAATGCCTACATAGCCTTATAAGCTATCTAGCGTACGGAAAAATAGACTTGCCACAGCGCAACGGGCAAATACAATAATTATGAATTTGTTAGGGAAAAATAGCAAGTACACTGCATTAATGTTTTAATTTATTATAACGTCGTAATTAATTGTTACACTAGTGCTTCTGATTTCTGTTTAAGAGATGACGTCTGCGACAGTGACTAATCTACGCAGCACCTGTATGCATGTTTCATACGTATTGCATAATGTGAGAACATTTGTTTTCTGTTTGAATTGGTTCATTTAAAAGTTTCACTCCCTATAAATATAATTTTCATGTCTGTAATAAGGCAATCATCCACGGAATTTCAAAATGACACGCTCAAGTTCAGAGACCAAGATGGCAGAAAGTGCATCATGTTTGCTTTCATTATTTTACAAAAGTATCTGTAAAGACTAAATTCTGTTAGTCTTTACAGATACAAAAGATGCATTACTCTTATCCGTATGACCAAAAATGAAGTGACCCAAAATGATGTAGTATTTTAAGAGCAAATTATCACAGCAGTGCCTCCATCTGTCCTGCAGTAACACAAGTGCACTACTGTTCAACTTTTTTCTAGGCTAACATTAGATTGAGCTGCCATGTAAAGTTGCTACTACATACATATCTCAGATGATAAACCATATTTTAGGTCGATGAATGTTAGGTGAGCATATCGATGTTCTGCCCAATGTACTATATTACCACATAGACCAGCCATTAACAATTTGTCCGTCACTGACTGAGTGATTTTGCAACACGACAGACTGACAGACAAAAAACTCAAGCTGCCCGAATGGGGCATTGTTTATGCAGCTTAACCATGTACACTGTATATACCATTTTATATGTCACCTGACTCAGTATGACCAAATGTGGATTACTAAACCTCTTGTAGATTGCATGCATTTTTCTAACTATTGAAGAATATGAAGTATAGTCTGTAGTAAATCTATAAACAAAAACAATGTATTAAGATTAATAAGGTCAAAATAAACTGAGTTTTGAAAAAAGACCCCAAAACTTGTATTTGTTTATTTGCGTTTTCTTTTCATTTTTTTATTTTATTAAAGACTATCTTTTAAAGCCAAACAAGGTTCATGACTGCCAACACTCATTAAATACAACCACAAATCAGAAAAAGTTTGGACATTTTGTAAAATGCATTGAAATCAAGAATCTGTGAGTCCCCATGCTAACTGCACACCATCGCTAACACCATATGAAATGGGCCCAAGATCATCAAGATTGGACATTTGGAAGAAAATGGCCTGTTCTGACAAATCAAGATTACTGGTTTCATCACGTCGATGGCAGAGCCCAGATACGGTGATTACCAACAGAGGCTATGATACCTGAAAGCACTGTGTGGCTGACGGCAGCAGTGTTATGATGTGTGCAATGTTTTTCTGAGACACTTTTGGCCATATTATGCCAATAGCACAATCCAGCAAGGGCTTAGGTTTGATTTTGGCATTGGTGGGAATGTAACCACATACAACAGACATTTGATTGTTTGATCAGAATTATTACTTGGGAAAATTTTATATTTGCTGGATATTGGTAGGGACATGTCACAGTCTACCTAGTAAATTATCAATATAATGACAAAAAGTCAACAATAACTCCAGATTAATAGTTTTGGTGAATATATAAGCATTCACTATATTCAGTTATTTCCTGCCCAAATTCCAGAAAAGACAGCACAGATGATTTGCTGATTCTAGAAGCTATAAAAAGATGTATGTGAAAAGTTATAGCTGCTGACTTTTGAGAGATCAACATCAAATACTGTACTATATATAACTGCATTGTTTGAATACAGGCATACCGATGGAAATGTCAAGTCAAGTCAAGTCACCTTTATTTATATAGCACTTTAAACAAAATACATTGCGTCAAAGCAACTGAACAACATTCATTAGGAAAACAGTGTCAATAATGCAAAATGACAGTTAAAGGCAGTTCATCATTGAATTCAGTGATGTCATCTCGGTTCAGTTTAAATAGTGTCTGTGCATTTATTTGCAATCAAGTCAACGATATCGCTGTAGATGAAGTGACCCCAACTAATCAAGCCAGAGGCGACAGCGGCAAGGAACCGAAACTCCATCCGTGACAGAATGGAGAAAAAAACCTTGGGGGGAAACCAGGCTCAGTTGGGGGGCCAGTTCTCCTCTGACCAGATGAAACCAGCAGTTCAAATGTGCAACTGTTCAGCTCTCTGTCTTTTCTGTTTGGGCATGATCATGTTTGGGCATGGTCATGTTCATTCCTCATCCCCAACAGGACTGGCCTGACAGCCTTGCTATGACTAGGGTTGCAAAGGGCCATAGAATTTCCAGTAAATTTCTGGAAATTTTCCAGAAACTTTCCATGGGAAGAAATTTTGGAGTTTGAAAGTTTGAAACTTACCAGGAATTTATGGAATTTGTGGTAATTTATGGGAATTCATTGGAAATTTATAAAACTGTTATATACAGGCATAAATATAAACATTTAGTTTGACCACATGCATACAAATTAATAACAATTAAAAAAAATTGGGGGGGGGTGGCATTTTTCAGGATTTATTGATGAATGAAAACTAGTACTGCATTTAGGCAGATGAATCGCCTTCGATAATGAACATGATATTTCATAGCTTGTCAGTGATCTATGGCTCAGTGCATTAAATGCTACTCCATCGGAAAGCACATGATGGATATTTACTACTAATCACAGAACCAGTTTACGGACGAGATACGCGTTAAGATCACATGCAATTCATCGTGCAGCCTAATAAAAACTTGTGAACAGTGTTTATTCAAAATAGAAATTTTTTATAACAATATAAGTCCTTACTATTACTTTTTATTAATTTAACACAACCTTGTTGAATAAAAGTATTCATTTATTTCAAAAAAAGGAGAAAAAATACTGACCCCAAACTTTTGAAAGAAGAAAAAAATATATTTTAAATAAACGCTGTTCTTTTTTCTTTCTTTTAACTCTTTATTAATCAAAGAATACTTAAAAAAAGAATCACAGGTCAAAAAAAATAATAATTATTATTATTATAAATAAACAGCACTGTTTCTGTTTCCCAAATTGATTATAATAATATATGATTTCTGAAGAATCATGTGACACTGAAGATTGGAGTAATGATTCATCAGCTTTGCACCACAGAGAAACATTATATTTTAAAGTAGCCTATATAATAACAGAAAGCCATTATTTTAAATTGTAATACCAGTAATGCTGCGCAATATTGCTGTTTTTTTTCTGTATTTTTGATCAAATAAATGAAGGCTTGATGAGCAAAAGATATGCAATGTTTAAAATATTAAAATAGCAATGTGTCCGAACTTTTGACCTGCACTGTATCAGTTTATACCTCATAAATTGTCAAAAAAAAGTGCTAACTCACTTAGATTTTTCATATCTTGTTTTTCCTGGCTAGCTAGCTGTATAAAACTAATGTCTCTGACTAAATCAATGTGTTGTATTACAAAATGCACGCTTAACACTGCTGAAGGTTCGTGCGATTGTTCAATCGAAACTGAAAGTAAAACTCAAAAAGATTCATTCAAAAAGATTTTAATACCCCGCTATTTTAGAGCGACTCCCAGATGAGCGTAAATTAGGCTACATAACGATCTAGGCTGTTATTAGTATGTAGGCTATAATAATTTGTGTAGTTGTCTATGGCTGTGCATCATGCTTGAAAAAAATTGTCTCTATTTGCACTTTGATGAGAGCACTTATTGTTCGCACTTAATATGACTAAAAAAGAACTGCTGTTTATTTCTGTTCAATTTGTGAAAAAGAGTTCAGTTAGAAGCCAACCGTTCTAGAAGCCCTATAATTCATGTACAGTTCTAAGGTTTGAAGAGAGAAGCCAGTCAGTTGAACAAAACCTTTTACAGTGCTTGAGTGTTGTTGTTTTTAATGCATATAATAATTTATACTCAGAAAGTAGAACTAAATTTATTAGAAAAGTATTGATTTGATAAATTTTTCCAGTCATGTATTTGATCATGATAATTTTTTTTAATTGTTAAAATCTAGTCTCACCTTATGTCTTGAGTTAGTAAGAGTGAGAGTGTAAATTGTTCCCTACCATCACATTCACTATGCAACCAATAAATAAATTACTGATACTAAGAAAGAGCACATATTTCTTTATGGATCTAGTGACTTGATTCTGCTTTCAAAATGCACCAGATCTATGCATTTAAATTTAAAATGAACAAAATTTTCTTATACCCACTGAACCCCCTAGACTAGAGGAATCAATGTGCACCCATCACAGTCTCTCAAAATCCTGTGGAGACACTGGGAATGTAGTGGAAACACTGCATGATTGTCTGTCTCAGTGTAAAACCATGTGTGAACCATACACTAAATACATTTCTCCAGTAAAGCATAATGATTGGGGGGACTCACAAAGAGCAGCCTAGGGGGCCCTGACCACATTAATCCGCCCCTGGTTGTACTAGAAATGTACTAGAACAGTAATTTCTTTTGTTTGTAAACGGCTTGTGTGTGAGAGATCATGAAGACTTGAATTTGGTTCATTCAGTACTCATATGCAATACTGTGGAATAAAGTTTCCAGTTTATGCCCATTAATTCCCAAGGAAAGTTTCCAGTCTTGAAAATTCCCAGAATTTTTCAATCCTAGTTTAATAACACTTCTTAATAAGGTTCCATGTGTTAAACTTACTCTTTTTTTTTTATCTAGCAGATGCTTTGTTTGACTTACAATTGTGGGAAAACAACAAAAGATCTTGCTGTTTCAAAGTTTTGTTGTTGTTGTTGTTTATTTGTTTGTTTTTTGCCATGCAGTCAAATGTTGAGTGAGATCGGTGAGATGAGTTTTCAGCTGTTGCTTGAATTTTCAAAGTGAAATTGAAAATGTATTAATAAATTATCAAAATCAAAAGTTGTATCCATTCATATAATTTAATGGAGCTAACTTTAACTAATAATGAACAGTTGTAGCTAATCTTAAATATGAATAAATTCTTTAACAAATGTATTGCTTAATTATTCAATTAACTCATTGGAGTTTATTGTTAATCATAATCTATTATGTTCCATATTTGCTATATTTCATTAATCATTGGTGCATACTAATAATAAATTTACTGTTTAAATGAAGCCAAAAGATGATAAACAGGTTCACATTGTGAAAATGTAGGCCTATGCCATGTCTTGAAAAATAATCCAAAGAATGCAAATATGTCCAAAACGTCATTCTGTTTACCATCATTTCTATTCAATGATATTTACACACGTGAAATCCTGAATTCCGAGAATAACTTTAAGAAAGAAAAACCCACTTCACTGGTGTAGCTTTGGATAAATGAACAAGTGTTAAATGTGTGACAACTAGCCCCCTTTGGCATCAAGACTACCCTGGATTTACTGTCCATTTCATTGTTTCATGATGCCATACACCTATATGTTTCTAAAAGTAGCTACTCCTCACCTGAAGTAGTAAGTAAACCGCACTGTTTTCTCTGTATGTCTGGTTCCTCGTTTTTGCTTTCATCAGCAGGTGGTTGTTTGTGTAGTAGTCCTACCGTCAAACTACGAAGAACCGAAAGTTTTTTTGCGTTCTTCAGAATAAGTTGCGTTCGCTTTCATAAGATTTGCGAGTTTTGCGAAGTTTGCATATTTTCCCTTTAAAACGCAAATAATTTACCTCACATTGCATTTTTCAGCATGTCCCTCTAGTGGCTCCGTGTGAAACTGAAACTGCACATTGCTCTTGTGACACGCGCTACGTCTACGAATATTCTAAAGTTTACTCATTTTATGTACAATACACGTCTTTGTAGACTGAGTAATGGTTATTTGTTGACCTTCCCCTGCACTTATGAGTGGGGTAATTTAGGAAATAACAATCACATGACGATTACAGCATAAGGGAACTTGTTCAGGAACTCTCAATTTTACTTCTCATTTTGCAAAATGGAGAGATCGACAGTGAGGTACGTGTTTTTTTTTTTTTTTTTATCGAAGTCGTCATAACCGATATTTACATTATTTGTGCTTCGAAAAGTGCCCAAGCTTACTTCATTAAACTTCCTCTGCTTCCTCTGAAGTGAATATGGAGCTAACTACGGCACCGTTAACCCGGATTATGGATCACCAGCACCAGGTCAGAGTTTGTTTTGCTGTAAAATTACATAATCTCAGATTTCTACGTGGCGGCACCTCATGACTACCTTTTCAACGCTAAATTATTAATAATACCAAGTGTCTGCGTAACGGTATTCATAACAACGCTTTTTTACGTAGGCCTATACGTAGTATTAATATTATTATTAATGTTAGAATTAGTATGCAGTACTTGTTCTACAAAAATGTACAATGGCAATGCAAGTATCTGCAAAAATACCACAGGTACAGTAATCGTTACTATAGCCTACAGTAGGCCTATTTACAAAAAAATATAGGCTAGTATTATCGAAATGTACAATTATATTCTGGTGTCATGGATCAACTTAAATATAATACATCTATAAAAATTTGCACTTTATAATTCCAGGCATGCAAAGTCTATTTACAGTACATTATAATATGAAAAATTATGATAAAATAGCATGTATTTTATTTAATACATTATTTACCATAATGAAAATTGCCTGAGCGAACAAGAAATAAAACAAATAAATAAATAACATTACGATTCTGAGTAATTTATTATTTCTAAAAATATTTGTACAAAAATTGGAAATGTCCTTAGCATCTATGACAGATTGCATAAATTTGTGTTTGCCTTTTTCTTCATCTTCCTGGAACACACTGTTTTGGGTGTGTGTTCATGGTGTGTGTGTTTACTGCTGTGTGTGTGTTCACTTGGATGGGTTTAAAGCAGAGCACAAATTCTGCGTATGGAGCACCATAAATGGGCCACACATCACTTCACTTTCACTTTCAGATATTCTCCATGGATATTATTTGACACTTTGCTATAAAGTGTAGTGTCCTTGTATAACAACAGCTAATGAATATTTAGGCTCTTAGAATTCTCTCACTGCACTCAGAGCCATTGAGAAACAGATGCTGTGTCCCAATGTGCCTACTTATACTATACAAAGGTATGTACTCTTTTGTTTAAGAAAAAGTACACACTTTTGAGTGTGTAGGAGACCAGTAGGCAAGCTTTGGGCCCAGCCTACTGCCACATCTTTAACGGACCACCCTGACGCAATTACAAACATCCTGTCACTGTAAACTGTTAACTTCCTACCGTATTGAAGAGAAAAGAAGTAGCACGTTGATCTGCCAGCTGTGGGTCTTTATGCCAATAACTCTGTTCAGATTTTTTTGCACAATGATGGATTTAAAAATTAATGGACAAACAGATGTTTAAAAAGTTCAAGTTGTTGCCGATGAAACAACACAGATAACATAAAATAATTTTTTTTCGACCAGGTTAAATGTTGATTATTAGTATTTCAAACATCTGCAATGTTTGTAGTTTTTAACGCTTTTTATTCGTACTTGTAGTTCTCAAGAGAACCCTTTGTCGTGGCCTAATGGTTAGAGAGTCGGACTCCCAATCGAAAGGTTGTTAGTTTGAGTCCCGGGCTGGCAGGAATTGTGGGTGGGGGGAGTGCATGTACAGTTCTCTCTCCACCTTCAATACCACGACTTAGGTGCCCTTGAGCAAGGCATTGAACCCCCAACTGCTCCCTGGGCGCCGCAGCATAAATGGCTGCCCACTGCTCCGGGTGTGTGCTCACAGTGTGTGTGTTCACTGCTCTGTGTGTGTGCACTTCGGATGGGTTAAATGCAGAGCACAAATTCTGAGTATGGGTCACCATACTTGGCTGAATGTCACTTCACTTTGCCAAAGTGCAATAGACTGTGAGGAAATATTAACCATTAGAGTGTGCACACCATTAATACGTTCCCATACTCTTTGGCAGTCAAATATGACCAGACACCTTAAGTATAACTTTAATTAAGTATGATTAAATAATCGTACTATATTTTAGTTAAATTCTATTTATTTAATATTTTGAGGACATTTTTGGTACTAAATAATATATGCACTAATTATGAATCATGAATGACTATTTAAAATGTAAAAAGTTTTAATGTGTTTATTATTTAGCTGGGTTGTTGCTTGTTTGTTTGTATTTTATTCTAGTGCAGAGGCAAATTAGAGGCCTTTGGCGACCGGAAAAATAATATTAATATGTAATACAATTGTTTGACCACTAGATGCCTCTTTGGCTGTTTAACAAGTAAAGCTTTTTTTTTTTTTTTTGCATTTTAATTTTTTCTCTTTTAAAAACAAACATACATAGATACTTAACATCAAACAGGACATAAACAAAAAGGGGATACATAAAACAGATATAATAAAGCTTACATGATGTGTTGCTAAAAAAAAATATTATCTCCAGTCATACTTGCTTACTTGTATTTTTAGTTTTTTTTTATGTAGCTATATTTAGAATGGACGGAAGATACCCTGATTGATTATTATCAAACATTCCATTTTATAAGTTTCGATTATTTTAAAATGTTAGATTTAAAGCGGTTAATTACTCACATCCCAGTTTTATTTTGTGATATTCACATAAGCATACAACATTAAGAAAGACAAGCAAATACGGAATTTAGCTAATCCAATAATACAAATTATGTTTATAAACACAAGGCAAGGCAACCAAATGTATTCAGCGAGACTATTGTATTCCTTGAATGGTCAGTCTTCATTGAAACTCATTAAATCTGGGGGGTTTTTTTTACTGTCCGAAAGAACTGGTTCGTCCGAAAGAACCGTACTTCCCATCATTGTTCATAATGTTAAGCAAAAAGAATAAACGAAAAAACAATCACTGCTCTTAACATCTGTAGTTGTAATGTAGCCTATATTGGTGGGCGTGCCCGAGAAGGTTGAAACCCCGAGAAAGATTGCAGAAAGACACACTTCACATTCCTCTGTTCCTATTGAAGACAAGGAGTGTCGCAACTCTGTTTCTCAATGGCTCTGGCTGCAGTCACGTGTTTTCTCTGCTGTTTGGTAAATGGATAAATGACACAGAACAGGATTCTGTTTGGGACGCATTGAGAAAGATTTTAGATTAAGATTTTCAGTATTTTCCCCCTCTCAACACAAATCGCCTTGTTACAATATTCGAAACATGATCGTTGCAAATAAGTGTAGAACATTTTAAATATAATGCGTTTGTTTGAGCAATCGTCATTCTTTCTACGTAAGTTAGGCTACTCGTGAACGCCTCAAGATAACGGGGGCGGGGTTTGTGAACCCCGTTAACGTGTGAAATAGTTAAAATGACACTAAAACTGTGTTGAATACATTAGCAGTCACTAAGGAAAAACACACAGTGTAATAGTTGTAACAACATTTATTAGGAGCATGAAGAATGTACCAAACTTGTTTTCTTTGCAACGTCACAGTTCGCATCTGACGAATCTGCTGGAAAGTGAAACGCACACATCCCAGAGACAAAGGACATTGACATCCCCCAGTAAACACGACCCCCTGTTTATCCATATCACCGATACTTCCTACAGTGGTATATGTCCAAGAACTTGTTAGATTCACTGAGTAAATCACTGAAAACAGTGTTACTTATTGAAGGAACTAACGTTACTCCACCCAATCGCCCTTCATCGCCATCCAATAGGAGCAGTTCTCGGATTATATATAGTACTATACTATACGATCCCAAACCATAAATAGCCTATAGTAGACTTAAATCCATAGGCATTAGAGCGCACACTGCTCACCACTGATTTCAGGTGACTTACCAAGAACGAGAATCAGTTCTTCGAGATCTAAAAAGTAAGTTCTGCACTATTTCTTTGTGAATAACATTTTTTTTAATAGCGTTTTTTTTTTTTTTTGTTTAAGCAGCTGAAGACTAATAATAACTGGTTATTTATAGGCCAAGGTTGACCAGTCATAAATCACAATCATTGTTTCAGAAGCTGTGCAGTAAATAAGTAAATGTTTGAACGCATCGTGCCATTTTTGTGATATTTTAAGTTGAATTTTATTAATGGCTACTATTTGTCTTTCTTGCACATCCAGTGAAAAACCTACCTAACCTGTTTGTTTTGAATCCCCATTCAGCCATGGCGGCCGCACCCGCAGCAAACATGTACGGACCTTCTGCACCCCCTGCAAACATGTTCGATACAGTCCCAGGATATGAAGGAACTGTGGCTGGCGGAGGCGGTAAGAAGCATGCGAGTTATATCAAACAACAAAGATTCTAAACAAAACGCTTAAGCGTGCGAAAATTTGCATATGTTGCAATCAAGTCATGTCGGATGGATCAAAGTTACAAGTTGAAAGCACATAAAGGTCACTACAAAATAGTAATTAAATGTGGAAAACATTTATTCAAGCCAATAGTTTCCGAATAGAGGGCATGTTGGGGCAAGTTGCATGTACCAGAATGTCTTGAATGCAACAATAGACCTTATAGTGTTTTCAGCACATAAATACTTGAATGAGCTTCCTAGTTTTGTCTCTGTTTTCACAGGTGGGTATCTTCCACCTCCCATGCCATCTGTACCAATGCCAGCACCTGAACAGCCCCCCAGCCCAGACTGGCAGTAAGAGCTTTTTATCTGTGCAAAAAGCGCTCACCTATGATATGTAGTGTTTATACAAAAATGGGCATTTTTCATTAAAATAACAGTATTTTTAAAACATTGGCGGTAACTTCCGTACAGTAAAAGCTTAGCAAATAAATGTTTTCTTTGTAATCTTGTCAGACAATATACCGTAATTCCTCATAAAAGCCGGGGCCTTTATTTACCTGAACTGCAGAAGGTAACATGCTTTTATTTGAAGCAGGATTTTATTAGAGGCAGGCCTTTATTTCTACTTCCATCTGTTTGAGAAGTAATTGTTTTAAATAAAAGCGATAGCGTTCCAGTGGACAGAGATCATAACATTAGCACAGAATCAGTTCAGAATCAGTCACCAAAAGAATTAGTTCGGTTCTGACACGCTCCGTGTCAGTCTGCTTCACACTGAATCACACATACGCATTATCATCAGCTCCTCGGTTCTTGAATTGGATGCGTCTGACAGAAACGGTTCTCGGTTCAGTGTACTGGTGATCCGAAAACTGATGCAACCGCTTTTTGACTCGAGAACGAGAAACACTCCGGCAGTGGGCGTGTACGTTCGTTATCGGGCTCTGCTGCACACATTTTCCCCCGGCCTTTATTTAAGACCGGCCTTTATTTGTCCGTTTGATCAACCCCCTGGCCACTATAAGAGGCCCGGCGTTTATTTGACTACCGGTTTTTATTTGAGGAATTACCGTATATAGCTATGTACTGTAGCTGCTTTTATAGTCACGTTATGGGGGTCATCATATATTAAGGTTTTTGGCATCAAAAGGTTTGAAAGCTTGATCTCAAATGCATTTTGCTGATTCACCTTATTCTGTACTATGACCTGAATGCGGTGTGTTACTTTAGTAAAACACCTAAAAAGGGTCAGGGAGGTACAAAAAATGTCACAACACACCCTGTTAGACGTGCAAAGGTCACTTACATATTGATATTTTCTCTCTGATATCAGTATACCCTCCATCTCCGAGGACAGGGCACGTGAAGCTTTCGCAGCATACGTCTCCAGCAAGTGCTGCTATAGTTCTGCCCCCGTCAAAGATGGAGTCTTAACCAATATGGAGTCCTTTAATACCTACAGGGTAAGACCTACAATAAATCATCTACATTATGCCGTTTTCTTCTTTGGTATGTGTTTTCTTTACATATAATGTATAAGACATATCATTTTAAGGCTTGGAGGAGGATGAGCAGGTTCTTACAGAAATGGCTTGGACCACTCTAAAGCCTAAGCAGTATCGCTTTATATGGGCAAAACAACAAGCTCAAACTCCCCATCACCAGCCTGAAAGAATTCATGATGATCCGCACTAGGTAGTTGCTGCAATACTATACAAAGGAGTCCTCAGACCCAACAGTCTCTCAGACAGGGATTGAGATCAGGACAGGGCTGAAATTGAAGTTATCTGAGGCCGTGGATGTTGCTGAGTCACATCTGAACAAAAGGCAATGTGGGCACAGTGGTTCAAGGAAGCGCAGACCTGAGCAGCAACACGGCATCATGCTATGGCAAGGCAAGGAGGATGGATAAGAGGTCGCAGTTCCAGGATGAGGTCAGAGCATTGCTTAAGGAAGTGCGAGACCGCAGGATTGTTAGGATGTAGCAGCAGGGAGCCTGGACAAGTTGGGAACAAGTAATAGAACGCAAAGTTACTTAGGCCAAGCTCTTGAAATCTAAGCCCCACAGAATAAAATTCTTAATACAGGCCGTCTATGACGTACTACCAAGCCTGTCCAATCTTTTCTGCTGGGAGAAGATAGAGTGACCATCTTGCCCTCTGTGCCTGAAGAGAGGAACCCAGGATCACATCCTTAGCAGCTGTCTAAGAGCCCTGAGTGAGGGGCACTATCGTAAGTGTCATGACAAAGTTCTGAAGAGCATTGCACAGGGTTCCTCAAATCCGGTCCTACAGGACCACTGCCCTGCAGAATTTAGTTCAAACCCTGATCAAACATCGATACCAACTCAAGCCAGTTGGCTCTGGCTCAGGAGAGGAAAGCCTTGGGTGGGGTAGTGGTACCTGGACACAAGTTGGTGCTTGATCAATCCTGACTGGGTCACCTGGGCAAGGGTGTCTGATTATTGAAAGACTTGAAACACCCGATGACGCCAAGAAACATCACTGATGATGTGTCCGGAAGCATCACATGGTGATTGTATGTCAAAACTTGATGTGATATGTACTTGATCAAACTAAATGCTGCTTCTGTTCTCAGTATCGTTTGGAGACGTTCACGGAGTCCAGATCTACTGAATGGAGTCAGGAGCCTTACGCAGGTACCATGAAGTGTACACAGAAGTTTACACTTCATGCAGTCTTTTGCTTTCATTTACAATGGATACAAATCTGATCTTCTATTCCTGCACTTTATTAAAATTTTACATGATGCAAATGCCAGGATGGAAAAATTTTCTGCATTTAATGTGACTCATAATCCATAAAAGCATAACATTTCAGGTCAGCCTGTGGATGGTGGTCTTCAGCCTTCTCCAGGTCCCTGGCAGATTGCAGCTCAACCTCCGGCCTTCTTTCAAGAGCAGAAGCAGACCATTAAAGTGCCCTTTACTTCCTCAGTCAAGGTTTGACCTTTAACCACATGATCCACAAAAACTAAAGGAGCAGGTCCCATTCAACACACTTTAACCACTTTTTTTCCACCGTTTGACCAAACTGTTTTAAGAATGGTAAGAAATTTCCACATGAGCTTGGTTTGGACGGGCACAATTATAAAATGCTCTAAGCCGGCAATTCTGAGCACAGTTGGCTTGTAGAATGTTATTTATGCCCCTTTCACACTGCGATTCCGGTAAATACACGGGTAAAATTTTCCGGCAATTGTTCCCGGGTCGCTAGGTTTTGCACTTTCACACTGCCAGTGATTACCCGGGATATGTGCGTGCTTTCACATACAACCCGTAAAAGTCCCGTAATGACACATGACATCAGGGAGTGACGTGTAATGCCGAAAACGTTAGGCACGTTATACTTTCACTGAAGCAAGCGAACGATCTCTGCGTCAGCGCGGAAAGTGAGAAACTAACTGATCTCTGCTATATTACAGTTTGCACATATTTTTTTGTCGTGAACGTTGATCTTCAAAAAACCTGGTAAAAGAGTCGCGCGATAATGTGCGTCATCACTACGACACCGCATTAGATCTGAATTTTGATCTCACAGCGCTCGTCAAAGTCAAACTCACCTTTATTTATATAGCGCTTTAAACAAAATACATTGCGTCAAAGCAACTGAACAACATTCATTAGGAAAACAGTGTCAATAATGAAAAAATGATAGTTAAAGGCAGTTCATTATTGAATTCAGTTATGTCATCTCTGTTCAATTAAATAGTGTCTGTGCATTTATTTGCAATCAAGTCAACGATATCGCTGTAGATTAAGTGTCCCCCAACTAAGCAAGCCAGAGGCGACAGCGGCAAGGAACCGAAACTCCATCGGTGACAGAATGGAGAAAAAAAAGGATCGTCCCAGGATCGAACCCGGCAATGTTACTAGGTCCCCGACCCGGGTTCAATGCCGGAATCAATCCCGGGACGTGTTTGCTTTCTCACACCCGGCAATGTTCCGGCAATTTTCCGAGTCCGACGTGCAGTGTGAAATGGGCTGAAGTGATGTCTCCACTCAGAATTGGCCACATGATTGTCTGCCCACTAGTTCTCTCTCTCTGTAGCTGACAAAGTGCACAATTTAACTGAAGTAAATAGAAGTATCTGATTACCCTCCATAACATGGTTGCTATTTACATCTCGTATCTTATGTAAACGCTAACATTACCAAAGCAAGGGATTTGCTGGGATGAATCAGATCGGCATGGAATGGATAAGCATTAGAATGGTTTGGTCTGATGGTGGAAAAGTGGCTACAGTTCAGCATTTCTGCATGAAAACTCAACACATTCTAAAAGGTTCTACAGCATTTTATTTAATATTCAAGATCACCAGAACATTCATTTTAATTATTTTGTCTGTGGAGCAAAACCATCACATTCTGGAAGCAAAAGTCTTATTCTTTTTCACAAAATGATAGTGAATTTAAAATTACATAAAAATCTTTAAAGACAGACGTGCCATGAGCTATTAGATTGTTAATCGATGGTTTATGCGTTTGAAGCCATCAGCCTGCATTATTTTGTATGAAACTTATTTTAGCATACCATCCATCCATCCATCTTCTTCCGCTTATCCGGGGCCGGGTCGCAGGGGCAGCAGTCTAAGCAGAGAACCCCAGACTTCCCTCTCCCTAGACACTTTCTCCAGCTCTTCTGGGGGGACACCGAGGCGTTCCCAGGCCAGCAGGGAGACATGGTCTCTCCAGCGTGTCCTAGGTCTTCCCCGGGGTCTCCTCCCAGTGGGACGCGCCCGGAACACCTTCCCGGGAAGGCGTCCAGGAGGCATCCGGAACAGATGCCCGAGCCACCTCAGCTGACCCCTCTCGATGTGGAGGAACAGCGGCTCTACTCTGAGCTCCTCCCGGGTGACTGAGCTTCTCACCCTATCTCTAAGGGATCGCCCAGCCACCCTGCGGAGAAAGCTCATTTCGGCCGCCTGTATCCGTGATCTTATCCTTTCGGTCATGACCCAAAGCTCATGACCATAGGTGAGAGTAGGAACATAGATTGACCGGTAAATCGAGAGCTTCGCCTTGCGGCTCAGCTCTTTCTTCACCACGACAGACCGGTACATCGACCGCATTACTGCAGAAGCTGCACCGATCCGTCTGTCAATCTCCCGTTCCATCCTTCTCAAACACGAAAACACGAAATCGTGTTGTCACCAAACCTGACCCCCTCCGGCCCCTGGCTGCGCCTAGAAATTCTGTCCATAAAAATCATGAACAGAACCGGCAACAAAGGGCAGCCCTGCTGGAGTCCAACACGCACCGGGAACAAGTCTGACTTACTGCTGGCAATACGAACCAAGCTCCTGCTCCCGTCGTACAGGGACCGGATAGCCCTTAGCAAAGGGCCCCGGACCCCATACTCCCGGAGCACCCTCCACAGGCCGCCGCGAGGGACACAGTCGAATGCCTTCTCCAAATCCACAAAGCACATGTGGACTGGTTGGGCAAACTCCCATGAACCCTCCAGCACCCTGTAGAGGGTATAGAGCTGGTCCAGTGTTCCACGGCCTGGACGAAAACCACACTGTTCCTCCTGAATCCGAGGTTCTACTATCGGCCGGATTCTCCTCTCCAGTACCCTGGCATAGACTTTCCCAGGGAGGCTGAGAAGTGTGATTCCCCCTGTAGTTGGAACACACCCTCCGGTCCCCCTTCTTAAAAAGAGGGACCACCACCCCGGTCTGCCATCCCAGAGGCACCGTCCCCGACTGCCACGCGATGCTGCAGAGGCGTGTCAGCCAAGACAGCCCCACAACATCCAGAGACTTGAGGTACTCGGGGGCGGATGGTGCCTTGCCACCGAGGAGTTTCTTGACTACCTCGGTGACTTCAGCTTGGGTGATGGACGAGTCCACATCTGAGCCCTCAGCCTCTGCTTCCTCAATGAAAGACGTGACAGCGGGATTGAGGAGATCCTCGAAGTATTCCTTCCACCGTCCAACGACATCCCCAGTTGAGGTCAACAGCTCCCCACCTCTACTGTAAACCGCGTTGGTAGGGCACTGCTTCCCTCTCCTGAGGCGCCGGACGGTTTGCCAGAATCTCTTCGAGGCCGACCGATAGTCCTTCTCCATGGCCTCACCGAACTCCTCCCAGGCCCGAGTTTTTGCCTCCACAACCACCCGGGCTGTAGTCCGCTTGGCCTGCCGGTACCTGTCAGCTGCCTCAGGAGTCCCACAAGCCAACCAGGCCCGATAGGACTCCTTCTTCAGCTTGACGGCATCCCTTACTTCCGGTGTCCACCACCGGGTTCAGGGATTGCCGCCTCGACAGGCACGGAAACCTTACGGCCACAGCTCCGAGCGGCCGCTTCGACAATGGAGGTGGAGAACATGGTCCACTCGGACTCAATATTTCCAGCCTCCCTCGGGATCCGGTCGAAGCTCTGCCGGAGGTGGGAGTTGAAGATCTCTCTGACAGGAGACTCGGCCAAACGTTCCCAGCAGACCCTCACAGTACGTTTGGGTCTGCCGAGTCTGTCCAGCTTCCTCCCCCGCCATCGGATCCAACTCACCACCAGGTGGTGATCGGTTGACAGCTCTGCCCCTCTCTTCACCCGAGTGTCCAAGACATACGGCCGGAGGTCGGATGAAACGACCACAAAGTCGATCATCGACCTACGTCCTAGGGTGTCCTGGTGCCAGGTGTACTGATTGACACCCTTATGCTTGAACATGGTGTTCGTTATGGACAAGCTGTAACTAGCACAGAAGTCCAATAACTGAACACCGCTCGGGTTCAGATCAGGGGGGCCGTTCCTCCCAATCACGCCCCTCCAGGTGTCACTTTCGTTGCCCACGTGGGCGTTGAAGTCCCCCAGTAAAACGACGGAGTCCCCAGTTGGAGCACTTTCCAGCACCCCTCCCAGAGACTCCAAGAAGGCTGGGTACTCTGCACTGCCGTTCGGCCCGTAGGCACAAACGACAGTGAGAGACCTATCCCCGACCCGAAGGCGCAGGGAAGCGACCCTCTCGTTCACCGGGGTAAACTCCAACACATGGCAGCTGAGCTGGGGGGCTATAAGCAAACCCACACCAGCCCGCCGCCTCTCACCATGGGCAACTCCAGAGTGGTGAAGAGTCCATCCTCTCTCAAGGAGTGTGGTTCCAGAGCCCAAGCTGTGCGTAGAGGTGAGCCCGACTATCGCTAGTCGGAACCTCTCAACCTCACACACAATCTCGGGCTCCTTCCCCGCCAGTGAGGTGGCGTTCCGTGTCCAGTGAGCTAGTTTCCGTGTCCAGGGATCGGGCTGTCGAGGCCCCCGCCTTCGACTGCCGCCCGATTGTCTAAGCACCGGCCCCTTACGGTCCCTCCTGTGGATGGTGAGCCCACGGGAAGGCGGCCCCATGTCGCTCCTTCGGGCGGAGCCCGGCCGGACCCCGTGGGGGGAGGCCCGGCCACCAGGCGCTCGCATACGAGCCCCAACCCCGGGCCTGGCTCCAGGGTGGGGCCCAGGGTGCGCCATACCGGGCGACGTCACGGTCCTTTGATTTTGTCTTCTCATAAGGGGGTTCTGAACCGCTCTTAGTCTGACCCGTCGCCTAGGACCTGTTTGCCTTGGGAGACCCTACCAGGTGCATATAGCCCCGGACAACATAGCTCCTAGGGTCATTCAGGTACTCAAACCCCTCCACCACGTTAAGGTGGCCTTTCAAGGAGGGGCATACATACTTTTTAAATAATCATGTTAAAATCCAAAATTGATGGTGAAGAGCTATATTACCCATGATTCTGCAAAGAAATCGTGACAAGCAAATTGTACCAAAAAACCACCCTCTCAGATAGCGCTTTACAAATTGCCTCACATACACTCATTCACACACCGACGGTGATGTCAGCCATGCAAGGCGCCATCTAGCTCGTCGGGAGCAGCTGGGGTTAGGGGTCTTGCTCAAGGACACCTCGACACTTGGTCAGGTGGAGCCGGGGATTGAACCACCAACCTTCCGGTTTGTAGACAACCTACATGAACCACTGAGCCACTGCCGCCTTATAACTCTTTAACAATGACTTTTAAAAATCTCTAAGGGAATAATGAATGGGGACAAAGAGATATATCTGGAACCAAGGGTGCTTAAAAAGTGTTTTACTTTCTAAAGTACAAATGTGAACTTGCCAGTAATTGTTCAATTAGTCGGATCATATTTGAGCATTATATTCTGTTTGTCCCCTAGAACTGTCACTTGTGTCTGGGAATGGGAAGAAGCCCCTGTACCAACTGTGCTGGAGCTGGAAATGTAAGTAAATTTTCTCTAGCACAGACCAAACAAGCTGCATGCCAGGCATTTAATTGTTATCAAAGAAAAATAAAGCACTTGTATTGAGTAAACGTATCTCTTTGTATGGTGACTGGATAGCAATTCAAGTTGAATTGTGCACACAAACCACAGAATGTTTTTTCATTGTTCATCATATGACGTAAACACCCTAATATATGACCTGTTGGTCCTCTATTGTTTTCCATGTGCAGAAAGTCTGTTGGGTGTGTAATGGTTCTGGTAACCGTAGTGGGGATGACCGCTGCACACACTGCAATGGGGGCGGACGTGAAAAGTAAGTCTTCTATAGCAGTATATAATGAGACATTTCTTCAAAACCGGTTTCTCTCTCTAAAAAAAAAATGGCTTATCTTAATTGTGACCCTGGACCACAAAACCAGTCATAAAGGTAAATTTTTCGAAATTGAGGTTTATACATAATCTTAAAGCTGAATAAATAAGCTTTCCCATATGGTTTGTTAGGATAGGACAATATTTGGCCGAGATACAACTATTTGAATATCTGGAATCTGATGCTGCAAAAAATCTAAATATTGAGAAAATCGCTTTTGAAAGTTGTCCAAATGAAGTCTTAGCCATGCATATTGCTAATTAAAAATCAATTTTTATATATTTACAGTAGGAAATTGACTAAATATCTTCATGGAACTTAATATCATAATGATTTTTGGCATAAAAGAAATATTTATAATTTTGGCCAATACAGTGTATTTTTGGTTATTACTATTTTTAATTACATTTATTGTATTTTTATTATATTTTTATAACTTTTGTGGGTTGAATTCAGATTAAATCCTGCAGGGGACTTCAGTGGTTCTGTATTTTTCTAAATTTTGACTTGTTTGGTGTCTTTCAGCTGTACTTCATGTAGCGGCAGTGGCTCCTGCCAGTGTAACACCTGCCATGGAAAGAGACAGCTGCTCGTCTTCATCAACCTGAATGTTAAATGGTACGATCTGTATGATATAACATACGTGTTTGCTAAGGCAGGCATGGCTGTTTACTATATTAACTAGTTCCTCAGTCACTCTTTGTGCTATACAGTGCTCTTCACTAATATTGACACCCTTGGTAAATATGAGCAAAGGTGGCTGTGAAAATAAATCTGCATTGTATATCTTTTTGATCTTTCATCAAAAAAAAATCACAAAATATCTAACACATCATTTAAAGTAAAACAATTGAAAGTGTGTCGGGGGGTTGAGGTGGGGGGCTTATAATTAAATTATTTTTCTCCAATGCATGTTGGCCACAATTATTGGCACCCCTAGAAATTATTTTGAGAAAGTATATTACAATTGATTAAGTTTTTTTTTAAGTGCACACCTGGGTGACTAGGAGCATGAAATTGTACAGACATTCCTGTTCCACATGTTTATAATATGAGGAACACAAAGGCCAAATACTTCTTAAAACCAAAGAATATAGTTCTGATGTGCAGAACAAGATTTTTGAGCTTCACAAAATAGAAAGTGGCACAGATTGGTTGAGATTTGGGGTCAGAAAACCTAAAAAAAAAACAAAAAAAAACAAAAACATAATATATCAAACAGCCCCTAAATCACATGTTGTTCGGGAGGGTTTCAAGGAAAAATTCTCCTTGCTCCTCCAAAAACAAACTCTGGAATATTCAGTTGTCAGACATGACTGGAACTTCAAATGGCACTGGCTTCTATAGTTGGACGAAAAAAAACTAGCTTTTGAGCAGCAAACCCACCAGATAAGTTTAGTACAAATGGGGATAAAAAGTACCCCATATCCAGAGTTAACTATACTGCTGGATCTTTAATGTTGTGGGCCTGTTTTTCTGCTGGAGGTCCTGGACATCATGTTCAGATACATGGCATCATGGATTCAGTCAGATACCTAAAGATAAAAAATCGAAACCTGACGGCTTCCATTAGAAATCTTATAATGAGCCGTAGTTGGATATTCCATCAGGACAATAATCCAAAACAAATATTAAAATCAACACCAAAATGGGTCACTGAGTGCAAAAGAAGCTTCTGCCATGGCCGTCCCAGTGCTCTGACGTGAACCCTGTAGAAAATGAGTGAACTGAAGAGAAGCACCACCATCATGGAACTGGGAATCTGAAGGATCTGGAGAGATTCTGCATGAAGGAATGGTCTCTGATCTCTTATCAGGTGTTGTCCAAACTCTTCAGGCATTATAGGAGAAAACTCAGAGCCTTGGGAAAAGGATGTTGAAATAACTGGGTGCCAATAATTGTGCCCACCGTGAACCACAGAAAACATTTATTTCACATTGAGATTTTCCCCCCACTTTAAATTGTTTTACTTCAATGATTTGTTAGTTTGTGAATTTTTTTTTTTTTGAACGAAATATCAAAAAGATAAATAATGCAGATTTATTTTCACAGCTGCCTTTGCTTCTATTTACCTAGGGTGCCAATATTAGTGGAGGGCACTTTATATATGATAACTGCAGTTTGAGGAGATGTTTGTGGTTCTGTTTTCTAAATGATCATACTCGTAGACTTACATTGAAGTTATTCTTTGCACAAGAGAGCCCTCATTTATATATTAAATAAAAATGAATCAAGTCATTATTATTTATTTCATGATAATCAAAAAGTCTTTCAAACTGAACGGTCTCATTCATAAAGATATTTTCGGATTACTTCAGGAGCATAGAGAAGGATGATTTCGTAGCACAAGATTCAAGTGGTCTTAAAGTGGAAAAACTGCAGGAGGTTTCGGGGAAGGAGCTCTTCAAAGACGCCCAGTATATGGTACGAACATAACATTCATATAGTGAGAGGTTTGTTGAAATTTGTAAGTTCATCAGATGGTTATGTTTACTGTAGGTCTATCCAGTGAGGGGCTTTCCAGATGTTTCTGTTGCACAAGCTTCTGAGCGTTTAGTAAGAGAACATCAGGGGAAATACGCCCAAACATCCCGCATTTTACAACAGGTACCACTCTCTTCATATGTTTATGTGCTTCCAGATCTTTTTATATTTTCATTTTTATCACTTGATTATTACCATTCATAGTTTTCAATTATTAGTATATAATAAAACAATGTTAACAACAAACTGTGCTATATCATTACCAGTCTGTAACTAGAGACAACCATCACGCTGAATCTTTCTGTAATGTAATCTGTTTCAGAGGCAGACAATCGAGCTCATTCCCATAACCAAAGTGAACTACAGGTGGAAAGGAAAGCCTAATTTTTACTATGTGTATGGAAATGAGTTTAAAGTGAACGCTGATGACTATCCCGCCACCTGCTGCTGTTCTGTCATGTAACATCAAATACACCTGACCAGTATAAGTACAATATAAATACTGTACATCCATTAAGATGAACAAGTGTAATGTATTTGGGCTTGATCAATACATCCTATATATCTCAGAATCATGATATGTTTAGCTGACAGACACAAAACTCAAGCTGCCCAAATGGGGCATTGTTTATGCAGCTTAATTCATTTACACTGTATGTAACATTTTATATCACCTTACTCAATATGACCAAATGTGGATTACTAAACCTCTTGTAGATTGCATGCATTTTTCTAACTATTGAAGAATGTGAAATATAGTCTGTAGTAAATCTATAAACAAAATCAATGTTTTAAGTTTAATAGTCATGAGAAAACACCCCAAAACTTTTCCCATTGTATTGGTGTTGTTGTTTTTTAAGACTAGACATTCAAAACCAAACCAGGTTCATACTTCCCAACATTCATTAAATACAACCACAAATCAGAAAAAGTTTGGACATTGGAGTCCCCATGCACACCATCGCTAACACCATATGAAATGGGCCCAAGATCGGACAGTGGATGATTGGAAGAAAGTGGCCTGTTCTGACGAATCAAGATTACTGGTTTCATCAGGTTGATGGCTGAACCCAAATACGGTGATTACCAACAGAGGCTATGACACCTGGGGGGTATTCCAGAAAGCAGGTTATGTGACATACCTGGGTATGTTTAAGGGTAAGTTCGTGGATGACCTCAACGTTCGGTTCCAAAAACAGAGGTAACTTTCTGGGTATGTATGTAACCATAGCAACTGACTCTCTGAAGATAACCTGCTCGAGAGCAGGTTATGTTTCAGTGTAACTTCGTTTCAGAAGGTTGGTGAGCATGGCGTGCCCTTTTGACGAGGATCCTGTGGACGTAGAAGCACAAATTATACGAGGTTTTTTTTCGTCGGGAGAGGGTTATAAGACCGAGTATTGATGTGTTTGCATACCCTAATGAATATTTAAACGAGCGTTATCGTTTTTCAAAAGATTCATTAGTTTATTTAACACGTCTTTTAAAACCGCACATCGCAAAATGTGACAAACCGCGGCTCTGCGCTTAGCACAGAAAACATTCTGTGCATAGCACTTAGGTTTTTTGCGTCTGGCCATTTTTTGTACAGTGTGGGCGATTCAGAGCATGTGGGAAAGGCAACTGTGTGTAGAGCCGTTCGTACAGTGTGTCTGGCACTTAAACAGTTGTTACCCACGTTTGTACAGTTCCCTGGCCATAAACCTCTGCTTGTTATTAAAGACGAATTCCACAGAGTGGCAGGTTTGTCCTTTGTAGTAAAATATATGACGCATATTTAATATTGTCATATTATTAATATCTATACATGTATTCATTATGCACATACTTCATACTTCCATAACTTTCTGTTTCAGGGTTTCCAAATGTAATTGGGTGCATTGATGGCCTACCCTGAACCTGAGCCTGGACCACAGACACTGTTTAACCTGGCTCACAGCCGAACACGGGCCAAGTTGGAGATGACTATAGGGATCCTCAAATCTCGGTTTCAGTGTCTGCGTGGGCTCCGGGTTAGTCCAGAGAGGGCATGCGACATTATTGTGGCTTGTGTTGTGCTTCACAATATTGCCACTATAAGAGGAGAGAGCCACCCTCCTTGTATTGAGGAAGATGGCCCAGAGGAACACTGACAGATTTTAGAGGCCAACAGAGACGGAAGACTTTTGAGAGACAGGATTTGTCAAAATTACTTTTATTCGTTTTTTTTGCACTGGTCTGCCAGGCAGTTTATTTCTTCATTTCCTGAAAAACAATAAAAGTACAATTCATTAAAATGTTTTTTTTTATATTGCTTTACACATACATACAGATAGATAGATAGATAGATAGATATATAGATAGATAGAGACAGACAGACAGACTTTTAACATGCAACAGATTAATATTCAGACAAGTTCTCACCTTAAGGCGATTCTCAAGTAATTCTATTTCAAGTGCTGCTTTTTTAATGAGGAGCCTTTTCTCTTCCATTTGAAGCTGTATAAGGTCCATCTCCATGTCACTTTTTATTTGTTTTTGAAGATGGACCTTATACAGCTCCTTTGCTGGCAACTAAGGTGGAAAATTGTAATAAATGAGATTGTTTGGTCAGACAATAAAATTCAAATATGGACACATGGACACAAGTTCTTACCCTGCTTAGATTGTGTGCTGAGGCTGAAGGACCCTCATCAGCGGGCAAATCCCTAGGTATGTACTATGAAAGGACAATGACAGTTTGTTACTCTAATGCAAAAAGGGGCCATACATCATAATGGTATGCATCATACCTCAGTGGATCTACCAGCATTGTCCACTTCTGTCACAGCAGATGTGGTCTCTTCATCGTCATCATCATCTTCATCCTACAAGACAAATATTCAAGTATACATTATTTGGCAAAAAAATAAAATAAAAAACCTAAAAGTACCTGACAACAAATCACTTACAACTGTGACAGACTGTGTTCTTTCTGGAGAGTCCAATAATACAATCCGTCCATCAGTATCTATAAGAACACACAACCCGTTAAATTCTCAATATTATCAAAAAAAAATAATACATCATATGCAGTTAAATAAAATAAGCCTACATAAAAAATTAATCTTGTTTAAAAAGTCTTTAAGTGACAGAGATAGTAATTTATCAGGACAAAAAATGAAAACAAATCATAGAGGTAAACTTACATGTCACCCTTTTTTCACCATCACTTGTGGTGCATAGTATGTGTGATGAACTGCCCCCTGGAATGCCAGCAACCACTGGTCGCCCTTTATTAAGGGACAGAGCCAGCTCCTCAGATGGGGTGAGGGGAGGTGGTGGTGCCCCCCCACCCCGCCAGTTAGACGGGCTTCAGTCTTCTTTCTGTTAGCTGCATGACAGAATGAATATACTAAATCCTGTTATAATAATAGTTCAGTAATTGTGTAATCAAATATTACCTTTTTGCAGAATGTTTTTGTGTTTCATTTTGACTTGGCTTAAAGTTCTTGTGGCTTCAGAAGGATTACACCTTATTAAATAAGAAATATACATTATTATTTCAAGCTAAAGAAATAAATGGCAGGAAAAGTAAATGCTTTCATAGTGATTTAACAAATTCAAAAGGATGTATAAGTCATACTTCATTATTTTGCATTTCAATAAAACGGGAGCCAATACCAAATTTGTAATTTAATACACTCACGCATTTACTCTGTCCGTTATTTTTTGCCAAGCCAGCTCTCTTGCTTTAGCCGATGCAGCTGTATTGCTTCTTTTTAATATTATTGGCTTAAACTCCTCATAAGCATGCATTAAAAATATGCCGCTCTCTTTTTTTCGCTTTGAGTTTCCATGGTGACTCGTGAAAACGGCGATCCATTGAAAATGTCTTTATACATGCACCGTGCACGCGCATTAACTCTGGATAACCAGTCAGAGGTTGATTAAACTAACTCTTCTCAGGTGTTTTGGAACCGACATACTCATGGTATGCCTGTTTGGGGTAAATCAACCCAGAGGTTATAGTTTATCAAATGGTAAGTTAACCAAGCTTTCTGGAATACCCCCCCTGGGGCCCGTTCTTCGTACGTCGCTAACTCAGTTAGCTGGATTTGATTGTTGACGATTTGGCATGATCTTGGATCGTTTGGTTCTTCGAAGCTCATCCCGGAGCTGCTGTCATAGCAACAGGTCCGTAAGCTTAAACCTACTCCGGAGCAGGCTTATTTCATGTAAACAGGATTAGATCGCTTCTTTTCAATCAGAACTGATACTCAAAATATGTCTGCTACCACCGCTACTTTATTACAAGTGTATCGTACTGATCCAGGGACAATAATTTAAAATAATAATCATTAAAAAAGATATTTAAAAATAATATAAAAATGCTGTGTAATCCATAACAGCCTACTAAAGACAGCCAGTTTTACTCACTGAAATATTTATTTGTCATAAAAGTATTACTTCATAATTGTATTAGAGTCTTACACACATTTGTCGATTTTAGGGACAAAATTAATCGGCACAGTTTGAGAGAGGATCTTGTACACCTTAAGACGTCTGATTGCTCGCTCAATGTGTATGCGGACATTAGCAATGCGTCTTGTGCGAGTGACCTGCTCATTTGTCAGCTGGCATTTCTTGCGCGTAAAAGCTGGCATGATCAAACGAACATGCCGTTCCTCTAGCAGATCTCTAATGGTGAAGCCACGGTCCCCCATCACCTCATCTCCAGCAAATGGTCGAGAAACCCAGAGTTCTGAGTGATGAATCTATCGCTACATTTGCCACCGTAAGCCTCTGAAATGTACATAACCATACCAGATGGAGCAATTGCTACTAGATACTTGACAGTATTGTTTGCATAGTAGTGACTATAAGATTCAGTTCTTGAGTCCAGATTTTTTGCCTTCTGCAAGACACTTTCTGTGCAGTCAATGACACAAGTTGTGTTGGGGAAATTGTCCTTAAAAATTTGCGGCAAAGTGGCTTTTATTGTTTCGCGCGGCAGCCATGGAATGAGATCCTGGGTGTGCTCAGCAATCACATCTATCCAGAATGTCAGTGTTTTACTGACCTGACCAGGTGACATTTTGAAGCGTCTAGCTAAATCGGCAATGACAAAGTTCTGTCTAAGCTTCATTAATGTCAAGAGGATTTGGTCCTCTGCTGAAAATGCTGAAGATGTGGGGGCAAAACGTTGCAAGCAAGACACAAGGGTTTTGAATTCGAGAAGTGGAATCCCTGTGTATAGCAGACAGTCTGTATTGTCTTTCAAAACAGCATCTGCAACAGACAGTGTCCTCTCAGTGAATGGGGCAGTTGTCATACCACATGTGATGGTAGGTGCTTTGAAGTAGGTGTGGTCCTCCATTGTTGGGTCTGACCACTGTGTCTGGGCATCATGGAAGGTCTGTAAAGTAGGATCTGGGTCCCCAGAAACCTGCATCACATCAGGCTCATCTGCTGGGAATACATTAAGTACATATTTAGCTGTGGTGGTCTTATATTTAGCTGGTTAGTCCTTCAATGATGATTTGTTTAGTGGCAGAAAAAAAAAACAAATAATTAGGGGGCATTAGAGTCTTGAAAAACATCTAGACTGCGTTTAATATCATCAATATAGATATTCTGTAACGTTTAATGTTAACTAATAGAGGAAATTAAATTAGCATCTGTCACTGTGTACCATTGAGCCCTCCAAGCTCGTCACAATAAAAGTTCATGCGAGGTAAAAACATCAGGCTACCTGTCTACCATCATGGCACAGTTTTTCATATATTAATAATAAGTAATTCAAGGGCAAAACAAGCTAGTTGACATTACATTAATGTTAAGTTACCTGTTGTTGTTGTTGTGACATGTCGAATCCTAGGTCGGCGTCTCTTCTCCGGTTGCTTCTCGTAACCCAGAAAGAGCGTTGGGTACGGGTTATCCACTGTTGGCTTCTTGTCCACGAAATGAAACGAGCACACAAACAGGTGTTTTGGGGGTGTTTTTAAGTTTAAGTTCTTCCTCCATATTCTAATTGATTCGTCGTCTTTTGGGAGTTGATGGAAACTGTACAATCGTTCACAGGAACACTCAGATTTAGTTTTAGGCTTATGTTCAAAACACTCACGTTTAAGCCACTGAATTAGTTTAGTGCGGTTATATGTACAACCACGAACAGCACATGTTGTCCCTGAGCTCCGTAACGACATCTCTCATTAATGTTTGCGACTTTAAAAAGTAGAAAAATGTACTCGAAAAATACCTAACCTCTTCGCTATGTAACACAAAATACCGTTGATTTACTACTTCCGCCACCTAACCGGAAGTTTCACCCACGTTCTATTTTACAGTAGCGCCCCCGGAAACAGGTGGATACAGATAATAGAGTCGTGCATTATTTTGAGTGATGACTGCTATTATAAGAGTGGCTTGATGGAGTGCAGGAGATGCAGATAACATGATATTGACCCTTAAGAAACTTTCATTAATGCTGTCACGTAACAAATCTGTCCAAATATGAAATGAAATGAATAGATAATTTCTACATTGAAATAAAAATGTAAAGACTGTACAACTATGATAAATTGCGAATATAAATAATTGGGAATCATGAAAAAAAATCTAATAAAATAAAAACATGTATCTATTATCTGTTTCATGTATCTACTATAACATTTATGTAGTTTTGTTTGCTTGGCTGTTTCCTTATAAAAGTCCAGAAATTTGTCAAGTTTTTCGTCGGGTGTAATTTTAAATTATATGACGTCATTACATTGCCGTCTTGCCACCAGCCAATTGCTGCACTGCTGATCATGGTTTCGGGTATCGATACATATCCCCTTTTAAGCCAACACATGAACGCGCAATTATCTCAGATAACTCAATCCAGCGATACTAATCATACACAACAGTTGTGTTCGAAGAACCCAATTAGCCGGATCATGATTAGCACGATGATATCATCTTGGAATGTGTCATTTGATCTCGGATGTAATAAGCGACGTACGAAGAACGGGCCCCAGGATGCACTGTGTGGCTGACGGCAGCGGTGTTATGATGTGGCCCATGTTTTTCTGAGACACTTTTGGCCATATTATGCCAATAGCACAATCCCTAACAGCAAGGGCTTAGGTTTGATTTTGGCAACACACATTTGATTGTTTGATCCGAATTATTGCTTAGGACAATTTAGTATTTGCTGGATATTGGTATGGACATGTAATAGCTTCCCTACTAAATGATCTATATGTGACCCTGGGCCACAAAACCAGTCTTAAGTCACAGAGATATATTTTTAGCAATAGCCAAAAAATAATAATTGTATGGGTAAAAAATATCAATTATTCTTTTATGCTAAACATCGGATATTGAGTAAAGATCATGTTCCATGAAGATATTTTGTAAATGTCCTAATGTAAATATATCAAAACATATTTTTTCATTAGTTATATATACATTGCTATGAACTTCATATGGACAACTTTAAAGTTTTTTCTCAGTCTTTTGATTTTTTTGCACCTTCAGATTCCAGATTTTCCAAGTTGTATCTTGGCCAAATATTGTCCTATCCTAATACACCATACATCAATTGAAAGCTTATTTATTCTGCTTACAGATGATATATAAATCTCATTTTCGACAAGTTGACACTTAAGATTTGTTTTGTGGTCCAGGGTCACATATAATGACAATAAATCAACAATTACTCCAGATAAAATTTAGATATAATATTTGACTTTTTACATGATATGCAATTTTCACCAGTCTGTTCAATGTGTTAATGACACTTTTTGAAAGTGATTTATCTTTAATAATTGAGATATCTGTTGAAATGCACATGTAATTATATACTTGCTCATATCTGGAATATTGTGTTAATAAAAATTATTTTGAAAGAGAATGTTGCAAAGGTGCTAACCTGAAAATGACACTTTTATTGAACTAAACTTTGTAATGTTCAAATGAATGTTTTTGGATTTTTTTTACTTATTTCTTTTATAAAATGTAAGTGGAAAGAACACTGTAGGATCATTAAGCTAACCGTAAAATAATGTTCCAGCAACATTAAACAAACTGGACATTTTAACGTTCTTGGAATGTTCCAAATAACCGTTCATAGAACATTTTGTTTTTAAATGAAAATTAAGTTTCAGGAGTGTTGTAGGAACGTTATGCTGACCATAAAATAATGTTCTGTCCTGGGAACATAAAGCAAACTGGACATTTTAAACATTCATAGGATTATATTTTATGAAATTTAGGTGTTTTAGAGTGTTGTAGGAATGTTATGCTAACCATAAAATGTTCTGGAAAAACGTTCTGGAACGGTTAAGCAAAATGGACATTTCCACATTTTTTAAACATTCAAAATAAAGTTCCCAAAACCAAAATATAACGTTAGGACAACGTTCTCAGAACATAAATTTGTTATCTGGGCATGAGTCCATACCACAGCTATTTATCAACAGGAATCACTTTCAGATCAAATTTGTTCAACTGATTTACAATAAAAACAAGACAGCCAAACAGAATGCACCCAATTTAAAGAGCTTAAGTATTTAAATGGCAGACAGCAAAGCAGCGCTCGCTTATAACAAACAAAACAATTAACTGGCATTTCCAGATTCTTGCTTCTTAGACGGATGTGTTCAATTAAAATTAACATGCCAAAAAAAAGGCTGACTCTGAGGTTTGGACAGATAACCTGTACTGTTGGAATGAAAAGAAACTGCACCAAAATTTTTGCTTGATACAAGACTTCAGCTGCTCAGCACTCCATGATTTTGTTTGTTTGTTTGTTTATACAGCACAATTTAATACAACTCACATTGCCCAAAGTGCTTTACAATCACAAGTTCAGATCTGGACTTGCAGGTAGACCAGTCAAGCATGTTCTCCTCTCTGTGTCTGCCAGGGTTCTCAAGTTTTATCAAAAGCTTGGAGTGAGATTACATATGGTTAGTGGAGGAGCCCTAATGGAGCTCATCCCGCCCCCCAATTTTACCCATTGTTCATAATTAACCAGCACAAATTGAAATTATAACTATAATTAATTGTATTAATTATAATATAATTGCTAAATCTCATAAATGACAGAGCAATTCATCACATCAAATATACTCTTTAATGTTATATGTCAAAATTTCAAATAATCAAAAATTAAAAAAATATAACAAATTGCTCTAAACAGTTTGGAAAAACAAATCTTTTTGCATTTTGAATGTGTCTAGTCGAAATGGTATAATGACTTATTGTGTGGTGGGACATTGTGAACAAATGGACATATTATAGTATTAAAGTGTGTGTGTGTGTGTGTGTGTGTGTGTGGGTGTGTGTGTGTATACAAGAGTACACACTCCAGCTTATGAAATGTGTACTGCTTTCTGTTGTAAGTGTTTGTTGCACATTTTGATGACATCTTTGAAAAATACAAAAGCAATGGCAATTATTAATCAATGTATGTTTTGACAGGATATAAAATATCACCCAGAGCACTCTGCTTTAATACATGTAGCCTTAATGTAACTAGAAATACTATTAAAATACTAAATAAAATGAAGAAATACATCTTCATTCCTTCCCATACCCACTAACATTTCCCTTAGTTTCAGATAATGTAAGCCAAACTGAGCCAAAGATTCTGGTCTGGTTGCAAAGTAGTTGTAGAGTTTTTGCTGCATGAATAATAATGTATACGATGGGCTATATGTTAAATGTTCTAGCCTAAAAATGTTAGACAAGCTTTCTACAGACCCGGAAAGAAGACAATGCTGAATAAAGTCGTAGTTTTTGCTATTTTTGGACCAAAATGTATTTTCGATGCTTCAAAATATTCTAACTGACCTTCTGATGTCACATGGACTACTTTGATTATGTTTTTCTTACCTTTCTGGACATGGACAGTATACCGTACACACAGCTTCAATGGAGGGACTGAGAGCTCTCGGACTAAATCTAAAATATCTTAAACTGTGTTCCGAAGATGAACGGAGGTCTTACTGGTTTGGAACGACATGAGGGTGAGTCATCAATTACATAATTTTCATTTTTGGATGAACTATCCCTTTAAGTAAAAGTGTATAAGAAAGTTCCTAGGAATTCTGAGGCAATCATTGTTCTATGGAACTGGACTTTTCCATAATTGTACTATTCACGCATTTTTCTAACTCTTGTCTTGGCAAGCCTACTTCACTGAAGGAGATCGTAGGATTTCTCAATTTACAACTGTACTATACAATTATCCACCCACTCCTCCAGTGCCATCCAATAGCAGCAGCTCTTGGATCTGTATTATACATTCCTAAATCATAAATACGGGAGACTTAAGTCCATAGTCATTATAGTGCACACTGCTCACTACTGACTTTCTGGAGCCTTACTACAACAAGAATTAGTTATTCAAGAAAAAAGTAAGTTATTACTTGGTGCAGCCTTTAATAATATTTTCAATAGCTTATTTGAAAAGGCTAAGCAGCTGAAGACTTAATAACTGGCTATTTATAAACTATTTGGATTTTTTTACAAATGTATTTTAATAAAGGCTGCTGTGACTGGGCAGTCAGAACCAAATGTTTTAGAAAGCTGTGCAATAAATATATATGAAAGTGTCTGAATGTATAGTGACATGTCTGTGATATTTGAAACAGAATTTTATGAAAGGTTACTACAGTAAAATTCTTTCTTTGTGCATAACCAGTGGAAAAATTCTCTAACTGTTTCTTTTTTCTCATTCAGCCATGGCAAACTTCCACGTACCCCCTTATGCACCACCTGCAGCCATCTTCAATACAGTCCCTGGATATGCTGGAACAATGTCTGGCGGAGGCGGTAAGCGTGAAGTTATGTCTTTAAGATAAGTCAGCAAGAGAAAACATGCTTAGGCTCACATGGTGCGTTTAAATCATGTCAAAAAGATTTTATTTAGAAGTTGACCACACATAGACGTCATCACAAGTGGGAAAGTTTTCTATAAACCTTGAGTTTTCAAACTGGGATTATTTTAGTTGCATGTCTTTCTTGGTGCACAACCAGTGAAAAAAAATCCCTAACTGTTTTTTTCTCTCTTTTTTTTTCTCAATTCTCATTCAGCAATGGCAGCCCCCCCTGCGGCAAGCATCCACACACCCCTTTATGCACCCCCTGCAGCCAATATGTTCAATATAGTCCCTGGATATGAAGGAACAGCGGCTGGTGGAGGTGGTAAGAAGCATGCCAAATTTAAGATATGTCAGCATGAGAAAATGTGCTTAGCTCATATAGAGCATTCAAATCATGCCCGAAAGATTGTATTTACAAGTTGAGTGCACATGAACATCATGACGATTGGAAAAGCTTAATTATTTCAAATTAAGGGGTATTTTAGTTTACAAAATACCATAATATTGTAAAATGACCATAGAATATATAGCCTAACAATTACATTTACAGAACCATCATAGATTTAAAAAAGTATAAAAGCAAAGACACAGAAATGCACATTTTTTTTTATCACTTTGTAGATGTAGAGTTATAAAAATGTTTAATTGAGTTGAATTTTATGTAAAAAATAAATAAATAAAAAAAAAAATAAATATAAAGGTACATCTCGGTCTTGCTTTGAACAATGTTTCAACGCACCTGATGTCATAATTACAACTTCATTCCCAACTAGTAAATACAAACATTAGGAGAACTTGAACTATAAACCTTATAGTGTTCAGAGCATGAATGGGCCCCTAGTTTTGTCTAGGTTGACAGTTTTGACATGTCTCTATTTTCACAGGTGCGTATATTCCACCTCCCCCTCCATCTGTACCGATGCCTGTGCCTGAACAGGCCCCCAGCCAACCAGACTGGCAGTAAGAGACTTTTTTGCTATACAAAAAGCACTGAATGCTTGCATTGAATCTTAAACGCCCACCTATGCAATCATCATAGTAAGTAGGGCTGTGTTTGATGCATCGATACGACGATGTACTGTATCATCCCAAGCACTTAGCTATACGTGTAGATACAGCTGTTTCTGTATCGGTCTCGCAGCACGTGCGCAGTAGCTGTAGCTACCATACTAAATTAGAATACAAGAACAGTGTTTAAATTCAATTGAAAAGTGCAAGGTTTCTAAAAAATTAAAATAAAATAAATTAATAGATAGAGATAGAAAAGACAATATAATATAGGCCACTATAACTAGTTTAATCTGGTCGCAGAGGAATCCAACCAGGTTGACTGATATAGTCAAGTCAAGACAAGTCACCTCTATTTATATAGTGAAAGTGAAAAGTGAAAACGCTTTATATAGCGCTTTAAACAAAAAGTATTGTGAACTGACCAACATTAATTAGGAAAACAGTGTGTCAATAATGCAAAATGACAGTTAAAGGCAGTTCATCGTTGAATTCAGTGATGTCATCATTCAGCTCAGTTCAGTTTAAATAGTCTCTGTGCAATCATTTGCAATCAAGTCAACGATATCCCTGTAAATGAGGTGACCCCAACTAAGCAAGCCAGAGGTGACAGCGGCAAGGAACCGAAACTCCATCGGTGACAGAATGGAGAAAAAAACCTTGGGAGAAACCAGGCTCATTTGGGGGGCCAGTTCTCCTCTGACCAGATGAAACCAGCAGTTCAGTCCAGGCTCAAAGAGCCGTAATCCCCGATACAGAGTTTAACACTTGCGCAATATGGAATTATAAGTGTGTTACTAATTTTTGTCAACCTGGCAACCGTGCACGGGCTCTCTCTTCGCTGTGGATAAAATATAAAAGTGCCAGCTTTCTAAAAACACAGGTAAACTTACAATTTAGCGATATCCACTATTCTATTCTCAGAAAATTTTGATTCATCAAGTTCATTTACGAGATGGAGAGACAGTGCATTTCTCTATTAACAGTAAATAGGTGGCTTTAATTGCTTCAGAAACGATGCTACCAACTCTTTGCTGAGAAAAATAATGTAGCCTACCTCTTCTAATGTACCTCTTTTAATGATGAAATTGCATGGCAACATTGAGTTAAATAGAGATGGAATGTAAGCATGATCTACAGCAAAGACAGCGCATTAGAAGGCTTCTAATTTATGGTTTTATTTTTTTAAAGTAGAAAATGTGTTAATTTGTGCAATGATAATCTACCAGCAATGTAAAGTGATGTTATTAATACACATTTAGCAGACACTTTTATCCAAAGCGACTTACTGTGCATTCAGGCTATACATTTTTTTTTACCAGTATGTGTGTTCCCTGGGAATCGAACCCACAACCTTTTGTGCTGCTAACGCAATGTTCTATCACTGAGCCACATATATATTAGCAGGAGCACTTTATTATTTACGGGCTTAAAAACAAGATGCAAACAATCAGAATATTGTACCTGGTGTGGAGTGCCCAATTTTAACAAGAAACCTAAGCCATTACCTGTATTTGTTATACTGTGGTACAGATAAAGGTGCAGGTTGTAGGACCTGCCACAAGAGGATGCACTATCAAAACAATAACAATCGTGTCGTTTGATGATGCTAAGAAGGAGCGTGGAATGATGGGATGTGTTGTCTTCTACCCAACTGCTGACGGCCATCAATCAGACGGAAAGATAAATCATGGATTTAACGCGAGTTCAACGATTTGCACAAGTAGATTACATACAAAGTCAACGCAAAGACGCGATCAGACGATGGATCAGACGTGTCCTCATGCAGCTCTAGAGATGCGATGCCCCGAGTTTGGCATATATGCCCCATAACACTAATCTTGTTCATCGTTATAATAGCATAAGTTTTCTGTAAAGATACAAATTAAAACAACTCACCTGTCGAGGTGACAGGTGCCGATGCCGATCTCCAGGTGATTAAAACACAAGCGAGATCAGCATCTCTTTCTAGTTGAAGTTTGTCGTGAAGCTACTTCCGCATTTGTCCACGACACTGTTGTCATGTGGTTTCTACATCAGTAAAGGTGATAACGTCTCGGTTACGTATGGTAACCCTTGTTCCCTGAAGGAGGGAGCGGAGACACCACGTCGGTGACCAACGAATATGGGATATCGCTTCGATAGACCAATCTACTTTGAGTGTAAACTAAATGTGCCAATGCACATTGGCATGCAATTATTGCATCCAGCTGCCGCTGATCACTGCGTGAGTATAAGAAGGCAGCAGGTGCAATGCATTCCAGTTTTTCACTGAGGAGCCGAGCCGGGGACCCGGCAGCTCAGTGGCGGTACAGCAACCATGGCGACGGGACGTGGCGTCTCCGTTCCCTCCTTCAGGGAACGAGGGTTACCATACGTAACCGAAACGTTCCCTTTCAGTCAGTCACTCTCGACACCACGTCGGTGACCGATGAATATGGGATCCCTATCAAAGCGCCATGAGTGCTGCCCCTTCCAGTGCCCTGTGCGAGCAGCCTGCACCCCTATTAGGTGTAGGCCGGGGCTCAGAACAAGTAGCTCCACTCACCGTTGTCAAAGCACTACCTCACTGGGTGAGATTGGATAACACTGGGAAAACGTACCCGATCCGCTTGGAACCAGGACGCTGCAGCAGCCCCATCCTTCCGGAAGGAGGTCTCGGAGGCAAATACACATATAGCATCCTTTAAGGAGTATACGGAGAAATTTGAGGTGATTAAAAACCCTCTTGGGAAGGCAGAAGTCTGCCGGGGAAACACAGGCTCTAAGGCTATACCGTGGACTATACACATACGAGTACCGCTTAGGCCTCAATATGGAACCCACCCTTCCATGGTTCTCACGGATACATCATGAAGGCCTGGCGCCAGACGTTCCGCCGAATCCAGCTGCTTAGGGTGATGGAGGATCTCAACAGGGTCTACAGTACGGACACTGTGGAGCAGTTTAAGCAAGCCGACACTAACCGGGGCCTCTCAGTGCCACTACCCGTTTGAGGTGAGAACACAGGAGGATACCGGCTCTACACGAAGGCTATAAAACCTAGCGAACGTGTTAGGGGTCGCCCATAACTCTACAAATATCTGTCAGCGAGGCGCCACAAGCCAGCGCCCAGGAGGATGCAACACTTCTAGTTGAGTGAGCTTGCAACCTGAACGGGCAGGGCACATCCTGAGCCTGATAAGCCAGGGTTATGGCATCCACAATCCAGTGGGCCATCCTCTGCTTAGAGATGGCACTCCCCTTCTGCCGGGCCTTCATAACAGACAAAGAGCTGGTCTGAGGTCCTGAAGCTTTGTGTCCAGTCTATGTAGCACCTTAATGCTCGGACGGGACAAAGCACAGCCAGGGCTGGGTCTGCCCTCCTCCAGGGGCAGCGCTTGCAGGTTCACCACTTGGTCTTTGAAGGGTGTAGTGGGAACCTTGGGCACGTAGCCAGGCCGGGGCCTCAGGATTACCTGGGAGTCAGCCGGCCCGAACTCTAGGCACGAATCGCCGACCGAAAATGCATGCAGGTCCCCTACCCTCTTGATGGAGGCCAGTGCAAGCAGGAGCAGAGTTATCAATTAAAGAAACTTTAGCTCAACTGAATGCAAAGGCTCAAATGAGCCCCGCTGTAGTGATTTAAGCACTAGAGACAGGTCCCAAGAGGGTATACAAGGGAGCCGGGATGGATTTAACCTCCTGGCCCCTCTAAGGAACCTGACGATGAGGTCATGCTTACCCAAAGACTTCCCATTCATGGGGTCATGGTACGCAGCAATAGCAGCAACCTGGACTTTGAGGGTGGAGGGAGACAGCCTTCGATCCAGCCCTTGCTGCAGAAATGACAGCACAACCGCAATCGGGCACCTTCGGGGATATTCTCGGTGAGAAGATCACCACTATACGAACAGGTTCCTCTTCAATGCGTAAGTGTGTCTCATTGACTATGCTCTTGCCGAAGTGATGGTATTCGCTACCTCTTGGGGTAGGTCACCTAGAACCTCCGTGTCCCGTCCAGGGACCAGACATGGAGTTTCCAAAGGTCTGGACGTGGGTGCCAAATGGTGCCCCATCTCTGAGTCAGTAGATCCTTGGTCAGAGAAATTGGCTAAGGAGGGGCTGTTGCAAGGAGCACTAGTTCGGGGAACCAGGTCCGCGTGGGCCAATACGGCGCTACTAGCAAGACTCGCTCCTCGTCCTCCCAGACTTTGCACAGTGTCTGTGCGAGAAGGCTCACTGGGGGAAACGCATACTTGCGTAGGTCCTGCGGCCAGCTGTGTGCCAGTACGTCCATGCCAAGAGTTCCCTCGGTCAGGGAGTAGAACAACTGGCAGTGAGAGGTCTCTGGAGAAGCAAACAGGTCTACCTGAGCGGCTCTGAACCGCCCCCAATTTAGATGGACCGTCAGGGGATGGAGTCGCCATTCTCCCGGGAGCATTGCTCGAGACAGCTCGTCGGCTGTACGACTGAGTTGGCCTGGAATGTGAACGGCACGAAGTGACCTCAGAACCTTCTGACTCCAAAGGAGGAGGTGGCGGGTGAGTTGCGACATGCGACGAGAGCATAGACCACCTTGTCGGTTGATGTACGCAACAGTCGCAGTGTTGTCCATTCGGACCAGCACATGCTTGCCTCGTAAGAGACCTTTGAGACGGTTCAAGGCAAGGTGCGCTGCTAACAACTCTAGGCAATTGATGTGCCACTGCAGCTGCGGGCCCGTCAAAACCCCTGAGACTGCATGCCCGTTGTACGTGGCCCCCCAGCCGGTGGTGGAGGCATCCGTGTAAACCACAGCATGCCTGGAGATCTGCTCTAGGGGCACCCCTGCCCAGAGAAATGCAAGATCTGACCACGGGGTGAGGGTTTGGCGACAGGCCGGTGACACTTGGACCCGGTGAGTGCCGCGCTTCCACCCCCACCTTGGGACTCGGCAATAAAGCCAGTGCTGGAGAGGTCTCATATGTAATAGGCCGAGCGGTGTAAGTGCCGCCGCAGCCGCCATATACCCCAGGAGCCTCTGAAAGAGTTTCAGTGGGACCACTGTCCTGCTCTTGAACATATTCAAGCAGGCTAGCACCGACCGCGCACGTTCCTCTGTGAGGCGTGCTGTCTGTTCGACCGAATCCAACTCCATACCGCGAAAAGAGATCCTCTGCCACGGAGAGAGTTTGCTCTTTCCCCAGCTGACCTAAAGGCCCAACAGGCTAAGGTGCCGGAGCACCACATCCCTGTGCTCGCACAACTGATCTCGAGACTGTGCTAGTATCAGCCAATCGTCTAAGTAGTTGAGAATGCGAACACCCTGCTCTCTGAGAGGAACGAGAGCTGCCTCCGTGACTTTCGTGAAGACACGGGGAGACCGGGACAGCCTGAAGGGCAGGACCTTGTACTGATATGCCAGTCCTTCGAACGCAAACCGCAGAAAAGGTCTGTGGCGCGGAAGGATGGACACATGAAAGTACATGTCCTTCAGGTCGATCGCTGCAAACCAATCTTGGGGACGGACGCACCTGAAAATGCATTTCTGTGTCAACATTTTGAACTGTAGCCGATGGAGGGCCTGATTCAAAACTCGCAGTGGGTTGCTCCACTGAATCAGAGTTGCAAGAGGAGTGGTGGTCCCCAGAGGGTTGGTTCCCTGCGGGGTTTGCCACCACTGTGACCCTCAAACCACCCGCGCTACTGCCGGAAGTGGTTCTCGTCTGTCGGCCGCCAGAACGAGTCCCAGATCGCGGCAACGGGACTCCGCCCCCTGAAGGTAGCGGAGCCTGGTTCGCAGCTCCGAGATGGTCATATTCCCACAGTGAGAACATGACTCATCCACGAAAGCCACCTCAGCGTGCTCGACGCCCAGACATGTGAGGCAGCGATCGTGACCATCACCCGTTGCCAGGTAACGACCGCACCCAGAAACGCAAATGGCATCCTTATGAGGACGATCCGTCGTCTTTACAAAGACACACCCATGAAGCTCTTTTAGAGAAATTTGCTATTTAGGAAATGCTCTTTTAGTGCTGAGGCGCACAGGGGAATTAGCCGCTTGCAACATGACAGGGGTTGTGCAGCCTGAAGTGTGCAATCCACTCGACACAGGAACGACCGCCGCTGAAGCGCCGTCTTGCCAACACACGAAGCTTCCGAGAGCGTGCTGAACTTGTAGTTCACAGCAGACACAGTTGAGCAGAGCGATACTAACGCTCGGCTCCGAAGTGAAAAGCTGGAATGCATTGCACCTGCTCCCTTCTTATACTCACGCAGTGATCAGCGGCAGCTGGATGCAATAATTGCATGCCAATGTGCATTGGCTCGTTTAGTTTACACTCGAAGTAAATTGGTCTATCGAAGCGATATCCCATATTCGTCGGTCATCGACGTGGTGTCGAGAGTGACCGACTGAAAGGGAACAAAGGGTAACCAACGTCATTGACAGGCGACTGCACTGCCCCGTGTCACTGTTTAAAATGGGAATTTTCTCATGATTTACAAGTAGTTGAAAGCATTAGAGATATTGTCAGTAATCAGCTTGACAAAATATAAAACACTAGCCTAGTGGTTTTTGGATATTTTATTGCAAATATCTTACAAATTGTACCTTTAAAGAGGCCGTTCATAATGCAAAAGTTATATAGCAGTGCTATTCAATTGGCGGCCTGAAGGAGGAGTTCGCGCAAGTCGCACATATGCCTTGTGCTAACTAGTTTGTCCACAAGGTGGCATCACTGGCACAGGCCGTTATTTCACAACCAAAAATGAAAAGGAAGAGATGGAACAACTTTCTGAAGACTGCAAATAAATTAAAAGTTATATTTTTCAGAGCCTACTAAATGTTGAAAAATAAGTATTTCAATACTGTAATGTTGAATGGCTATAATTGATGGCTAAAATTGAGGTGAAAATGCATTTAATAGAGATTTATCCTATTTTGAGATTTTCGATATCAAAATGTTTGAAAGCTTTACCTAAAACTTATTCTGCTGATTCACCTTTTTAGCTCATTGGTCTGCATTAATGTGGTGTATCAGCTTAGTAAATCACTTAAAAAGCATCACAGTAGTAGGCTACTAAAACATGTCCATGTCACAACACACCCTGTTAGACATGCAAAGTTCACTTACATATTGATATTTTCTCTTTGATATCAGTATACCCTCCATCTCAGAGGATAGGGCACGTGAAGCTTTTGCAGCATACGTCTCCAGCAAGTGCTGCTATAGTTCTGACCCCGTCAAAGATGGAGTCATAACCAATATGGAGTCCTTTAATACCTACAGGGTGAGACCTACAGTAAATCATCTTCATTATGACCATCGTTTTCTTCTCCAGTATATGGAGCAGAACAGTAGCAACTAGAGTTAGTTTTGGTGTTCATCTGTGGTGTGTCTGCTTATTCTGCTTCTGTTCTCAGTATCGTTTGGAGACGTTCTTGGAGTCCAGATCTACTGAATGGAGTCAGGAGCCCTACACAGGTACCCAGAAGTCAGAAATAGCATGTTTATACTTTATGTTGTCTTTTGCTTTCATTTACACTTGGCCATATCTATGAAAAATGGCCACAAATCTAATCTTGCATTCCTATAATATAAACAAATCCTCCATGATGATGCAAATGGCTAGAAGGGAAATTTTGCTGCATTTAGTGTGGCTTGTAATCCATAAAACCCCAACATTTCTGAATCACATTGCAAAATATTCATTTTTCTTTCATTTTTAAACCATCAGCCATGGCTTTTGGAATTTTTTTCAAAAAAATGTTTCTTCTGTTCAACACAAAAGATGTACAAATGTTATAGAACGGCTACCATCAACTGTTTGGTTGCCAAAAGAACCATGTCATTCTCCCTGTGACTCTCTCTCTCTCTCAGGTCAGCCTGTTGATGGTGGTGTTCAGCCTGCTCCAGGTCCGTGGCTGATTGCAGCTCAACCTCCGGCCTTCTTTCAAGAGCACAAGCAGACCATTAAAGTGCCCTTTACTTCATCAGTCAAGGTTTGACATTTAACCACTTGATCCACAAAAACTAAGAAAGCAGGTCCCATTCGACACACTTTAGCCACTTTTCCACCATTTGACCGAACGGTTCTAAGAGCGGTAAGGAACAGTATAACCTCTTGGGTTTGGCACGGCATGATTGCATGTAGTGTATGTAATAATGTTTACATTTTGTGATGTCTACGTATAGTGACATCACCACTCAGAATTGGTCCCTTGATTGTTGTCTGCCCACTAGTTCTCTCTCTCTCTTTCTCTCTCTCTCTTTCTCTCTCTCTCTCTCTCTCTCTCTCTCTGTAGCTGGCCAAGTGCACTATTTGACTGAAGTCAATAGAAATATCTGATAATCTTCCATAACATGGTCGCAATATACATCGCGTATCGTATGTGTACACTTGTGTTACCAAGGCAACAACTAATGCAATCCAGAATTCATGGTGAATTGCTACATTACCTATGAATCTGCAAAGAAATATCCACCAATCAGAGAACAATGAAAAGCAAATTACACCCCAAAAAAATATAATAATCACCCAGTCAGATGAAGCACTGTGAATTATCTATAATAGTCTCTCTGCACTTCCAGAAAATATACATATATACACTGCCGCTAAAAAGTTTGGGATCTGTAAGACTTTTTTTTTTAAGTTTCTTCTGCTCAAGGCTGCATTTATTTGATAAAAAAAAAAAACTTATTTTAAGTGAAATATTATTACAAATAAAAATAGACATCTTTTGTTACCATATACACTACAGTTCAAAAGTTTGGGGTCAGTATTCATTTATTTTTATTAAAGAAATTTGTATTCAGCGAGGATGTACTAAATTGATACAAAGCGATAGAAAAGACTTGTATTGTTACAAAAGATTTTTTTTTAGCTTATTATTCATGAACAATTCCTGACAAAAGTATCACAGGTTCCAAAACAATATTAAGCAGCACAACTGTTTCAATCATTGATTATAAATCACCATGTTAGAATGATTTCTGAAGGATCATGTGTGACTCTGAAGACTGGAGTAATGATACTGAAAATTCAGCTTTGCATCACAGAAATAAATTACATTTTAAAGTATATTAGGATAGAAAATGGTTATTTTAATTTGCAATAGTATTTCACAGTGTTAAGTTGAAGTATTACATTTTCTGTATTTTTGATCAAATAAATGCAGCCTTGATGAGCAGAAGAAGCTTTTTTAAAAAACAATATAAAATGTGTATTGGCCACATCTTCAAATACTTTTTTTGCTTCGTGCTACAAATCAAAGTTTGTAATTCTTTGATTTTAACACATTTGCATGGCTTAAAACTTAAATAAATAAATTGGAAAAATAAATATGTTTGGAACCAAGGCTGCTAAAAAAGTGTTTTGCTCTAAAGTATGAATGGTTTCTGGCTTCATGCTGTATGTAAACATGCCAGTAATGGTTATGTTCAAAAAGTCAGATCATATTTTTGACCATTATATTCTGTTTGTACCCTAGAACTGTGACTTATGTCAGACAAAGGGAAAAAAACCCTGTACCACCTGTAATAGAACTGGAAAAGTAAGTAATTTTTTACTAGAACAGACCGAACCCGCTACATGCCAGGATTTTAATTGTTCTCAAGGTTTTATTTCACAGAGAAAATGACACTTGTACTGTATAAACTTGTCTGGTGCCTGGAGAAGAATTCAAGTTGAATTGTATTGTAAATGTGCACACAAGCTGGAGAAGTTTTTTTTTTAGTTCATATGATGTAAAATATCCTAAAATATTGTTGTCTGTGTGCAGAGGAACTGTACGTCGTGTAATGGTTCTGGTAACCGTGAATCTGGTCAACACTGTGTGAACTGCAGAGGGACTGGACGTAAAAAGTAAGTCCTTTGTGGCAGGTAGGTTTAAAAATTGGTGTCTCTCTAAAAACAGCTCCTCAGGTCATAAGTTCCATGATTACTCCAGATTTTATTTAGTTTTTTTGTTTTTTTAATTGTTTACTTTTAATTAAAAGTTAAATTCAGATTAAATCCTGCAGGGGGCTTCAGTGGTTTGGTATTTTTCTGAGTTTTTACTTGTTTGGTGTCTTTCAGCTGTCTTAAATGTAGCGGCAGCGGCTCTTGCCAGTGTGACACCTGCCATGGAAAGGGAAAGCTGCTCATCTTCATAAACCTCAATATTAAATGGTATGATCTACATGATATAACCAGAGGTTATATTTGGCTAGGGGGGTCCAGGGCTGAGCCCCAGCACGTTATGTTGGTAACTCATCAGGTAGGGCCCTATGATTTCCATGGTGCGAAAAACACGAATCTTGGAATCCAGTAATAAAAATGGAATTTACTGTTTAACATGGATTGTTAGGGTTAGGGTTAGGGTTAGGGTTAGGACTTCTAGGACTGCTTCCCCCGCGACCCGGCCCCGGATAAGCGGAAGAAGATGGATGGATGGATGGATGGAACATGGATTGTCTCATAATTTGCTAATTAAGAATGAATAAATCAAAAGTAGGTCAGTACACTTAAGTCAAATGGCAATATGGACCAGTGTTTGTGAATATTAAATGGCAAAAAGACTATTTAAATATGAGTACTGCATGTTCTGCGTGTCTCTGTGTAAATGCATGGTGCAGACACACAATTTCATATCATATCATTAACACACACATAGACATAACTCTCCACGGCAACCTGTCAAAATAAAAGTTTGGTTTAACTTGAAGAAATTGTGACACATATTACCATGGTACAGTAGAATGTATGTCTTACTACTATTACTACTGCTACTAAAATATGAAATAGGGCTGTGCAATTAATCAGAAAACTTTATAATAATTATAATATAATTAAATAATTAAATATAATTAAATACTTTCATCGGTCATGTAATAAATGAACGTAAAGAGTTGAGAATGAAAATGCGCATGTAACGGTAAATAGGATCCGTGCGGCTCTTAAAGTGACAGCGTGTTATTTTCCTGCTGCAACTGTGTGCAAACAACAAAAGACAAATTCAAAATCACACACTACTCTTGAGTAAAGGATTTTTGTAGCTTTAATAAGAAACGAAATTTAAATTCTTACAGTGAAGAGTATGCTGTTTTATTTTACATTTGATTATTAATTGCTGTAGTAGGCTGTAAGCTGCATGAGACTTGCATACAAAAGCACAGTTTTCTTCATTCGTATTTTTTTATACTATTGTATTTGTCCTTTGCTTTTTTTTTATTACTGACGGTTTAATTATTTTCAATAATTTTGAGGACCTTTTGTTTGTTTGTTTGAAATTTCGCTGGTTTCTACAATGTAGATGTCATCCTTATTTACAAGAAATACATATTTGACATGAATCACTATATTTAAATAAACCACTCATATAAAGTTTTGGTCATATGGTCATAATCATGTTAAATAATCGTGATTACAATATTGACCAAAATAATCTTGAATTATGATTTTTGCCATAATCGAGCAGCCCTAATATGAAAACTTTATTTTTAAGGAATAATCACACATTTTGTCTTCCATGTTTTAACAGTAATCCTCTGATGTGCAGCACTTTGTCTGACAAAAAAATGAAAGGGTTTGTTTAATTTTAATTTGACTAAAAGATCAATTCAATTAATATTTTATGCCATCATTTGATTACCAGACAAATTAAAGTAAATAACACAAAATGTCTGAAAATGCATGAATAAATAAACTAACAAACTTAATTTGAGAAAAAATAAACATATTTCATAAGTTTCTAAACATTTTTTATTTTTTGCTAAACTTTTAATAAACTTTTAATAAAAGTTGATAATTCCAATGTATAAGTCATGATTTCAATTAATTAGATATGCTTTTTGTTGAATCAGATTTAATTTGAACATTAAAACAGAGACAAAGACAAATTTTAACGGAAAAAAAAGAAAAAAAATGTTTTACACCCTTCTCGTTCTTGCTAATTTAAGCTCTCTTAACCGGTTACATTTAACAGTTTGTCAATTGATATAATAATTTGTGCACCCCTTGAAAGCATGAAACCAACCCCACATAACAAATCCCAATGTAACCCCTGGGTATAACATTCATGTTTGCTAAGGCAGGCATGGCTATTGCTATATTAACTAAGGACTGTGCAATTAATCAAATTTCTAATCGCAATTACAGTTATGGATGCCACAATTATGTAATTGTTGTGGCAATTAATCATTCAAAGTCCACTTATGTTATTCTGCACGCTTAAGAAATGTTTTTTTTTCTTCTGTCTACATGTTATCTTAAGAGGTTTTCCATTGTTTTTGTTTTAGTATAACATTATAATACCATTCATATTTTTACTTTTTTATAATTTAAAGAAGAAACCAGTCCAACGTATATCTAACATTTGAGGCTTAATATTCTAGAAAAGCAATAAAGGTTTTTTAGTTAGAGTGTTTTCAGCTTGTTTATTTTTTTATATAAAAATACGGCTTGCAGTTGCATCAAACAACGGTATAAACATAATTCAATGTAAATTGCGATAATCGTAAATAATAATCACAATTTCAATGGAATAATCGACAGTTATGATTTTTGTCATAATCGTGCAACCCTATATTAACTATAGCTCCTCAGTCACTGTTTGTGCTACAGTATATACATGAATCCTGCTGTCATGACGAGATGTTTGCGGTTATGTTTCTAAATTATCATACTCATAGACTTACATTGAATTTATTCTTTGCACAAGAGAGCACTCATTTACATATTAAATAAAAATAAATCAAGTCATTATTATTAATTATTTCATGACAATCAAAAAGTCTTTTAAACTGAACTGTTTCATGCTAAAAGCTATTTTTGGACTATTTCAGGAGCATAGAGAAAGATGATTTCGTAGCCCAAGACTCAAGTGGTCTGAAAGTGGAAAAACTGGAGGAGGTTTCGGGGAAGGAGCTCTTCAAAGAAGCCCAGTATATGGTACAAACATACCATACATATAGTGAGAGGTTTGTTTCAATTTTAAGTTCATCAGATGGTTATGTTTACTGTAGGTCTATCCATTGAGGGGCTTTCCAGATGTTTCTGTTGCACAAGCTTCTGAGCGTTTAGTAAAAGACCATCAGGGGAAATATGCCCAAACATCCCGCATATTACAACAGGTAATCTTTGTGTTTTTGTGAGCTTCCAGATCTTATTATATTGTAAGATTTTCAATGTAACTCTTTTTTAATACTGTATAACATTGGCATCGCTCAATATGAATAATTATGCTGTTTTGGCTTGAGTCCTAATGCTGAGGTACCCGGTCCTAATGCTGTCCCATTAAGGCCTCTTTTCTATTTAGGGGGTGCTGTTGCCGTACTTGCAATAAAACCAAAGTAAAATACTCAAATAACATTAACATTGTATTTTCTGATTAAATAAACTTTTTCATATGTATTGCAACTCTTTTGCTTTAGACCATTTATAAATGTTAACTCTATAAATAAAATGTTAAGGTTACCACTGCATCTGTCCGAAAACTGCAGTGATTGCTTTATAGTTGTTTTCCAAGCATTTAATACTCTCATTATGAAAGAATTTAAGTCTAACAAGTAAACGTTTGTTAAAAAATATCCAAACTAAAAATAATTTGTTTATAATCTATGCAGAGGAGAGACTTGGTCTTGCTTACAAACAAAATTAAATATATTGGTATCGGCATTGGCCAAAATGACTTATTGTCCAATTATTATCCAATATTGGCAAAATCCAATATCGTGCATCCCTAATTTCTGATTTGTTTTAAAACAATGTAATGCACCGGGCTCCAGACAAACTTTTTAAAATGGTTGTCCGGGATCTGGGAAGGAGGACCCAATTGCAGTGAGATAAGGTTTTGACAAGACAGACTGATACAAGAGGTAGTGAAGTGCACAACAGATACCACAACAGGAACACAAACAGAACAGCTAGGGAAGGCCACTGGGAAGGCTTCAGGAAACAACTGGCAGAATACTTGAGCAACAGAGGGGGCAGCAAAACCAGGCTGATAGAGAAGGCCACACAAGGCACCATAGAGCAGAGCTCAGAAACTTGACCACTGACTCTGGAAACAGACCAGATGCCAGGCTGGTAGAACCAGGGCAGGACACATGGGGACAAGTCAGGAACTCGAACACAAGACTAGACAGGACAAAGCTCCACAAAAACACAAGTTAAATCCAAGACAAAAGAATATAAACCAATGAACTAATAAAAGTAAAGTAACAATAAGAAATTACCAGTTTAACCAACTAAAGAGAGTGATCAAACAAAACCGAGAATCAAGACTAGAAATAGACTTAAAAAAAAAAAAAAAAAAAAAAAAAATTGAAAGCAAAAGGCAAGAACAAGCAAATTACTAAAACAAGGAGCAAGACAAGAACATAGAATAACAAGCACTAGACAAAACAAAGGCACAAGACCAACCAAACAGGGAGGAAGACACGGACACATATTCAGCCACATCCACAGACAGAGGGGATGAGAATGACCACGAGCCAGCAAACACAAAAGGGTAAGGTCCACTATAAATAGGGAGGAAAATACATGAGGGTCAGGTGAGCACAATTAGACCAACTAGGGTAACAAGAGGGTGTGGTAAAGAGGAAAAAAGGTGGAGGGGCTAAAGGAGCACATGGCCGAGAAAATAACTAACAAGGCCATGTGCTGACACTAGACACAAGAAACAAACATAAAACAAAGTGACGGTGCAAAACCCTGACACTGGTTGCACTGCACTGACCCAAAAGTTCGACCGCATCGCATTTAACAGCAGTTTTACAAGTTCACTTTTTGTAAATCACTGTCCATATAAACAATATTGACTTGGAGCCTAAATGATTAACTAACAATCTGTTCAATTTAAAATTCTTTATTTGAACCACAATTCTACAAGAAATTTTACTTACTGAAAAAGTGTCGATGTTTAAAGTGTTTCACTGAGCTGAAATGTAAACTTAAAACATCTGAAGATAAATTAAATAAAAAGAAAATCTAAATTAAGTGTTTTATTCCTCCATTGCAGTGCACATGCCCCTCGGATGGTCAACTCCTGTAGTTTGGCCTTCTTGATCTTTGGCCTTGGCTGAACTTGGCCCCTCTACACTGATTCTACTTAACAAAATAAAATAAATCGAAAAACTCTTTAATTATAATCATAATCTGTAAAGATGCATTTCTCTCTAAATGAGGTGGCAAGTCATGATCGGCAACTTCATCCTTGCAACACAGACTCAGAAAACACTAGGTCACACTCTAGAGCCCTGAATGCACAAACTTTGCTATATCATTACCAGTCTGTCTGTAACTAGATCTTAAATCTGTCATTCTGTGATCTGTTTCAGAGGCAGACGATCGAGCTCATTCCCATAACCAAAGTGAACTACAAATGGAAAGGAAATCCTTATGTTTACTATGTGTTTGGAAATGAGTTTAAAGTGAAAGCTGTTGACTATCCCGACCAATGTTGCTGTTCTGTCATGTAACATCAAATACACCTGACCTGACCAGTATAAGTACAATATAAATACTGTACATCCATTAAGGTGAAAAAAATGTAATGTGTCTTTTGTCCTGTATATCACAGAATCATCCCAGAATCATCTGTAGTTGACAGACACAAAGGTCAACCTGCCCGAATTGGTCATTTTTTTTATGCAGCTTAACTTCCAACCATGTATATTTATGTAATATTCAATATGACCAAATATGAATAACTAAACTTCTTATAGATCAAAACATTTTTCAGAAGACCTAACTAATGAATAATAAGTATATTCTGAAGTAAATCTATATAAAATTTTTATATAAAAATTTTTTTTTATTGATTTATTGTATTTCTTTTTCAAGAAAGAGTCCAAATAAACGAATAAAGTTTTGAGGAAGGACCTTTTTTGTATTTTCTTTTCATTTTTTGAATTAGATGATTTGCTTTGAGAAAGGACCGATACTGTGTCTTAACTGATACATGTTAAAGTATCAATTCAACTAATGGCATATTCAATCTGGTTTTGGAAACATTTGTGCAGCGATTGTTTTTTTGTTTTTTTTTTTCGGTACTGTTTAATGGAAAATGTTGTGTTTAAAAAATTTAGGTCAGTGGTGAGCCTCTGGTTATGTGGTCAAAAAGACCTCCTCGTGAGTCTGTTGTGAACTAAATTTTCATTTAAATGACCACAAACCAATGTATTGAAAAAAAGTCAAGTACAACTGTGTGTCATGGTCTCAGAAGAAAGCTGTGCTTGTGGTTTCATAGCTGAGCTCCTCACGAATGTGGTCTTGAGTTTCGGAAAAAAATAAAGCAAATTTAATTCAATTGTAATTTAATTAGCAGTATACTTCATCAGCATGGCTGTAGATGCTAGGAGTGAAAAAACAGCATATTTCCTTTTATCATTAATGAAGCATTTATTCAGACTGATTGTAGGCTAGGTACTGTATAATTGTGGAATCTACTGTAAATAGTGGTTTTGTTATCATTATGGTGATCAGTTTTCCATTTGACCTTGGTTACTTTTCATTCTTTTTTAATTTTTTGTTTTTGGCATTTTATCTCTGCACCAGTCTGTTAAATATTTCACTGAAGAGCCAGTGGTCATAAGTAATGGAGGTGGGTGGGCGTTAAACCACCAACCTGTAACCTCAAGTTCTTTAACCATCTCGGAAAATTACAAACGTCAGAATGCAAGACTCTTTACAGATATATAATCCTCATCTGTCACTTCTGATTTGATAAGCATCGCTGAGATACAAGAAAGTAAGTCTCTGGTTACCTCTATGTTGAGACAATAGCTTATTTTTGGCTAATAATAGGCGTATGTATTATACAGGATAATGTCTAGTAATGTAAATGCCTAGATTAATTGCTATATAATTATTAGTAACATATGCAAAAAGTATCCTATTTCTGAATATATTTTAGCCATTGCAGATCTAACTTAACGAGAGCTGAACTTAAACATTTAAATAACTTTTTTTCCAATGTTTGATATGAGCTGAAATTAATTTGCAAAATATAATTTATGATAAGCAAACACAAAATTGCATTAATTTGTTATAATCTCTTTCTTGCAAGTATGTTTGAAAGCATCCCAGGATACGAAGGAACTGTGGCTGGCGGAGGGGGTACGAAGCACAAAACAATATTTAGTAGTAATAATTTAGTAATTTAGTAGTAATTTTCCTTAATTTATATATTTTTAAATGAGCTATTATTTTATGTTATTTCATTCTTATTGCTAGTATTAATAGGTACTCTACCATATAACAGCATTCAGCAGTTTGGGGTCTGTGATTTTTTTCATTTTAATTCTGAAAGAAGACTGCCCACCAAGGCTGCATTTATTTGATCAAAAATAAAAACATCTATATTGTGAAATATTATTATAATTTAAAATACATTTTCAATTTTAATATTTATATATATTTTTTTAATTCCTTGTGATAGACAAAGCTGTTTTTTCAGAATTTTCTGAAAGTTTTACAAAGTTTGAAATAGAATTGATATAGAAACTTTGTTTATAATTGTTTTTACTGTCACTTTTGATCAACTGAATGCATCCTTGCTGAATAAAAGTATTATTTTCTTTCAAAAATATCATACTGACCCCAATTTGTTTTTGAATGGAAGTGTATATACGCTTTCATTAAATTATTAATTATATGAATGATCATTTTTTGAATCGCAGAGTCTCACTTGCTAGGGATCCAAGTGCATGCAACACTTTGTGTTAATACTATACTAAACAGATGATGTGGCAACTTTCTTGGTTGCAGTGGTATAGCTTCTAGATTTCAGTATAAAGTAACAGAATTTGGATGCTGGATTGGTTGCTGGAGTTATAAAGAGTGGTTTCTTGTGAATGTTCTTCTAACAGGTGCGTATCTTCCTCCTCCAATGCCTTCTGTGCCGATGCCTGTGCCTGAACACGCTGCCAGCCATCCAGAGTGGAAGTACGTATTTAATTTATATATATATTTATTCAAACAAAGTCACATTTATTTATATAGTTTAATACAGATTGTTTCAGGAAGCAGTGAAAATAGTTTTTTAATAGTAAAGCCAAAGTCTAATGATATCAATTATCATGTCTGACATTGTAGAGAGCTTAACATACTGTATACAGTCATTGCCAAAAATATTGGCACCCTTGGTAAATATGATCAAAGGCTGTGAAAATTAATCTGCACTGTTAATCCTTTTAATCTATAAAAAAAACGACAAAAAGCTAACCTTTCATTGGATAATAAGAATTTAAAATGGGGGGAAATATAGATATGAAATGTTTTTCTCAAATACATTTCGGACACAATTATTGGCACCCCTAGAAATTCGTATGAGTAATATATCTCTGAACAATATTTCCATTCATATTCACAATTTTGAGCACTCCAGGATGATGAAATGAACATGAATTATCCAGCCATGGATAAAAGAAATATAAATAGGAGGGAAAACAAAGCCAAAAATCCATTAATCATCAATCACAATGAGAAAAAACTAAGAATATATTTCTGATGTGAAGCAAAAGATAATTGAGCTTCACGAATTAGTGAATGAAGAAGCTTTAAGAAAAGAGGTAGAGCAGTGAAAATTCCCATTTCCATCATCAGGGCAATAATTAAGAATTTCCAATCAACATAAAAAGTATTGAATAAAAGGGTACCGTTAATTGTGGCCAATGTGTATTAGAGAAAAACATTTATTTCATAATGATATTTCACCCCATTTTAAATTCTTATTATTCAATGAAAGGTAAGATTTTTGTGAATTTTTAAAAATAAAATTAACAATGCAGATTAATTTTCATAGTCTTCTTTGATCATATTTACCAAGGGTGCCGATATTTTTGTCCATAAGTGTTTAAGCATTACCATTCTGATACATTGACTAGTAAACAACCCTATATACAACCCGAATTCCGGAAAAGTTGGGACGTTTTTTAAATTTTAATAAAATGAAAACTAAAGGAATTTCAAATCACATGAGCCAATATTTTATTCACAATAGAACATAGATAACGTAGCAAATGTTTAAACTGAGAAATTTTCCACTTTTTTCCACTTAATTAGCTCATTTAAAATTTAATGCCTGCTACAGGTCTCAAAAAAGTTGGCACGGGGGCAACAAATGGCTAAAAAAGCAAGCAGTTTTGAAAAGATTCAGCTGGGAGAACATCTAGTGATTAATGAAGTTAATTGATATCAGGTCTGTAACATGATTAGCTATAAAAGCTTTGTCTTAGAGAAGCAGAGTCTCTCAGAAGTAAAGATGGGCAGAGGCTCTCCAATCTGTGAAAGACTGCGTAAAAAAATTGTGGAAAACTTTAAAAACAATGTTCTTCAACGTCAAATTGCAAAGGCTTTGCAAATCTCATCATCTACAGTGCATAACATCATCAAAAGATTCAGAGAAACTGGAGAAATCTCTGTGCGTAAGGGACAAGGCCGGAGACCTTTATTGGATGCCCGTGGTCTTCGGGCTCTCAAACGACACTGCATCACTCATCGGCATGATTGTGTCAATGACATTACTAAATGGGCCCAGGAATACTTTCAGAAACCACTGTCGGTAAACACAATCCGCCGTGCCATCAGCAGATGCCAACTAAAGCTCTATCATGCAAAAAGGAAGCCATATGTGAACATGGTCCAGAAGCGCCGTCGTGTCCTGTGGGCCAAGGCTCATTTAAAATGGACTATTTCAAAGTGGAATAGTGTTTTATGGTCAGACGAGTCCAAATTTGACATTCTTGTTGGAAATCACGGACGCCGTGTCCTCCGGGCTAAAGATGAGGGAGACCTTCCAGCATGTTATCAGCGTTCAGTTCAAAAGCCAGCATCTCTGATGGTATGGGGGTGCATAAGTGCATACGGTATGGGCAGCTTGCATGTTTTGGAAGGCTCTGTGAATGCTGAAAGGTATATAAAGGTTTTAGAGCAACATATGCTTCCCTCCAAACAACGTCTATTTCAGGGAAGGCCTTGTTTATTTCAGCAGGACAATGCAAAACCACATACTGCAGCTATAACAACAGCATGGCTTCGTCGTAGAAGAGTCCGGGTGCTAACCTGGCCTGCCTGCAGTCCAGATCTTTCACCTATAGAGAACATTTGGCGCATCATTAAACGAAAAATACGTCAAAGACGACCACGAACTCTTCAGCAGCTGGAAATCTATATAAGGCAAGAATGGGACCAAATTCCAACAGCAAAACTCCAGCAACTCATAGCCTCAATGCCCAGACGTCTTCAAACTGTTTTGAAAAGAAAAGGAGATGCTACACAATGGTAAACATGCCCCGTCCCAACTATTTTGAGACCTGTAGCAGAAATCAAAATTGAAATGAGCTCATTTTGTGCATAAAATTGTAAACTTTCTCAGTTTAAACATTTGCTATGTTATCTATGTTCTATTGTGAATAAAATATTGGCTCATGTGATTTGAAAGTCTTTTAGTTTTCATTTTATTAAAATTTAAAAAACGTCCCAACTTTTCCGGAATTCGGGTTGTAATTCACTTTTACCCTTCTTATTCTGAATCAGTTTCTAGTTCAAACATACATGGCTGAATTAATCCAATATTGATAATATTGTATAGCCGTTTACTACTTCAGTTAACTGAGTGAAAAGGAAGCAGGTAGGTGGAACTGCTGTGGTTGAGCGGAGACAGGGACTAATTTTACATTATAGATTAATGCATTGTGCTTAAAGTATGTTGATTTCTCAACTGAATCATGTTGCAGATGATGCATTATTCAACATGCAATCAATATCTTCTTGTTAGTGACAACATTCCTTCCATCTCAGAGGGAAAAGCACGTCAAGCTTTTGAAGAGTACGTCTCCAGCAAGTGCTGCTATAGCTCTGCCCCCGTCAGAGATGGAATCATAACCAAAATGGAGTCCTTTAATACCTACAGGGTGACGTAATTCATTTTCATTATGAGCTTGGTGATATTATTCTTTTTGAGCATGTGGAGTGGAAATGTATAAGTGAACATGAATAAATATGGGGCTGTTTTGGCTTTATAGAGCCATGTGTTGATAGATGATGTATTCATGAGATCTTGTCTTTTTGTTCGGTTTCTGTTCTTAGTATCGTTTGGAAACGTTCACAGAGTCCAGAACTACTAAATGGAGTCAGGAGCCTTACACAGGTAACAAAAGTCAATAAAGATGTGGTTTCTTAGGCTGCATAAAATTTGCTGAATGAAATCCAATACTCAATTCTTACTCATTTTGGGGCGCAGATTCCAAATTAGTGCAAATGTTTGCTCAAAAACAAAGATTTTGCACACACATCACATTCAACAACCATATGTAAAGTGAAGAAGAGTCTTGTATCCCTTATTCAGTAGAAAAAATGCCACAAATACATGATCCAAATATTATTCTAAGCCAGATTGCAACTATTTATTGAATTCTCAGATGATTTACATATGTAAACTCAACTCTCTCTCAGGACAGCGCATTGATGCTGGTATTCAGCGTCCTCCAGGACCGTGGGAGATCGCAGCTCAACCTCCGTCCTACTTTACTGATCACAAGGAGACCATTAGAGTGCCTTACACTTCCTCAGTCAAGGTTTGATCAGACACTGTCATCAAAAATATCCACTGCAAACAACAGAGCCTGCAGCGAATACTGAATCAGATAACAATAATCTTTAACTGAAGCTTTTGGTAGCACTTAATTTAAAGAAGATCTTAAAGAATTTACGTTTCAAAAAAACAAAAAAGAAATGTACCATATATAGTCATGTAAATTGAAAGTAATTTGTTCCCTTTCAGTCAGTCATGTTTGATGTCTTATCGGTGACCAATGAATTGTGAATCTTGCCAGAAAAACCAATCTGCTTTGAGTGTAAAATAAACAAGCCAATGCATATTGGCATGCAATATTTACATCAGCCTGCTACACCCTGCAGAGTAAGTATAAATAGACATAAAAAACAAATTCAGCTTTTTGCTTCGGAGCCTAGCGGACTTGTTTGTTCTGCTCCACTAATCTGTTGATTGTTTCTAAATAGAAAGTTGGTCTAGGAGAAGCCTCACGATCACTGCCTCATGTGTCTAGGCAGCGGCCGGGTCACCAACTCATCTCAGAAGTGAAAACCTGAATATGCATTGCACCTGCTGCCTATTTATACCCACGCTGCAGAGCTTGGCAGTCAGATGCAAATATCACATGCCAATATGCATTGGCTCATTTAGATTACACGTGAAGTAGATTGGTCTCTCTGGTGAGATTCCCAATACGTCCGTAAACGAGGTGACCTCTGCGTTCCCTCCTTCAGGGAACAAGGGTTACACAAGTAACCAAGACAATTCTTGTTGTATCCTAGAAATGTAACCCATGCAGTGGAATGGGAAAAAACTCTTGTTCTTCCTGCACTGGAACCGGAAGCGTAAGTGACATCTTATTGTGTTAAGAGCAACTGATTATAGGAGGTTGTATTATTCTATGTGAAACTAGAGACTTTTTTATGTCTGTCTTAATGCAGAAAGTGTGCTCTGGATGTAACGGTTCTCGTCAATGTCCTGATAACCAGTCTTGCAATAAATGTGACTATAGCGGCCGTGAAAAGTAAGTCTGCCATTCTTCATGTAGTAACTGTTTGTATTTTTCTATCTTTTAAAAAAAAGACAAACATCTCAAGTCATCACTTATTTACCTAATGTTTACAACCGTTAATTAATGAGCTGATTAAAATTACTCTCCAAAATGACTGCAGAGTAATAATAAATGACCAGAAAAGCTGGAATCTCCAGGAAGCTGAGGTGCAAGCATTCTTGCACTTTTTGGATTATGCTACAGAAATATTCCAGTATAACTGTACAGCATGTAAGGAGATTTTTTTCTGAATGAAGGCTTAACAAATGTATGAGTTTTGGTTACACTTTACATTAAGAGTCCATTTGTTAAACTACATTAATAAACATGAACTAACAATGAAAAATACTTACAAAGTATATATTAATCTATTAATTCTTATTTTAATAATTCATTATTAAAATCAAAAGATGTAACTGTTAATATTATTTTATGCACCTTAGCTGACATGAACTAACAATGAACTGATGCAGTATGAATAACTCTTAATTATTGATTTTGGAGTCTTTTTTGGCCGTTTCACACTCTAAGATCAAAATAATTAATATAAAAAGTTACAAATTTAAATTAATAGTAATATTTTAAATGGCATCTCACTATTATTAATTGACTAATTCTTTGATTCTACATGTCTCTGACTACACTGGTTGTTGTGTGTCCATCCATTAAAGACTCTCATCACATTTGATTCAGAGTCAAAGCTCAACTGCAATGGTGTCCTTGCACTAATGCTTTACTTCCACAGTTTTTAAACAGTTGTAAATGCATTTGTGGTTTGATATTTCCTGAGCCTTTGTCTGACTACTTTTAGATGTAGTTCATGTAGCGGCAGTGGCTTTCACAAGTGTGACACCTGTGATGGAAAGGGACAGCTGCTCGTCTTCATCAACCTCAAAGTGAAATGGTATTATCATCAGGATTTCACTGATAATATCCTGACCCTGTACACTCTGTCAAACTCAACTGTCTCAATCTGAAAGCAACTTTTTGGGCAATTTCAGGAGCAGTGAGAAGGACGATTACGTAGCGCAAGATTCGAGTGGACTGAGACTAGAAAAACTGGGGAAGGTTTCAGGAAAAGAGCTCTTCAGAGACGCCCAGATTATGGTGGGAACAGATGTGCACTGACAGTTAGAGATAAAAGAAAGAATAATAAAGAAGCTGAAGATGATACATTTATCACTATGGTTGTTTGCCGTAGGTTTATCCAGTGATGGGTTTCCCAGATGTTTCTGTTGCACAAGCCGTCTGAGCGTTTAATAAGAGACCATCAGGTGAAATATACCAAGAACTCCCGCATAATTCAACAGGTACCTCTTTTATTTTATTTTATTGAAAGTTGCATTACATCATCATCATGATGACATACTTATGTATGATTTTATGTTGAATCTGGTTCTTTAGATCAATTTTCTCTTATTCCAGAGGCAGACGATCGAGCTCATTACCATAACGAGAGTGAACTACACGTGGAAAGAGAAGCCTTATGTTTATTATGTGTATGGAAATGAGTTGAAAGTGAACGCTGATGACTATCCTGACACCTGCTGCTGTTCTGTGATGTGATTCTGCATGTTCATTTAGGACTGTACATGCAAACATCTAAACTGTACATCCAACATTTCTAACCTGAAACACCTAACATAACCTGTGAGCGATGACTATTATTTAGTATTTAAAAACTGTTCTAGGCAAACCTACATTATGACCATGTAAAAATTTTAACATTTTAAAACATCTCACGAATAAAATGCTAGTTTACTGTAATTTTCTGATGGAAAGGTCTGTAATGTAGCCTGCAGTAAGTCTAAATAAAGTGAGTTTTGTGGATGGAACACATCAATTTGCCTTTTTATTTTTATACAAATAAATCCATCAAATGAAAACTGTTTAAAAATGTAAACATGAGGTTACATTTTCACACTTTGGGTTCGCAAAAAGTAAAGTAAAAAATCGCTGGATATAGAGATATACTCTTTCAGTTTGAGGCAGATGAATGGAGAAATGTTCATTGGTGACCAAGTTTGAATATAATGTTAATTAAAAAAAATTACATTCAGAGAACCGACATTCAACTCTCTGTTAAAGTGGTCATATGATGTTGCTAAAAATAACTTTATTTTGTGTATTTGGTGTTTATTTTGGTGTTTTTGGCGGTTTAAGTCAAGTCACCTTTATTTATATAGTGCTTTGAACAAAAAATATTCTGTCAAAGCAACTGAACAACATTAATTAGCAAAACAGTGTGTCAATAATGCAAAATGACAATTAAAGGCAGTTCATCATTGAATTCAGTGATGTCATCATTCAACTCAGTTCAGTTTAAATAGTATCTGTGCAATCATCAATCAAAGTGTTCCCGGTTACGGTTTACCTAATTAATGCAACCTAAAAACCCTTTAACGGATTTGGATATTAAAAGTGTGCTTAGATATATTTTTGAGATGGAAAAATGCAGTTTTACAAATGTTAGAAACGTGGCTTATCAAATAGCACACCTAGTTTCCTAACTGATGACAAAGAATTTAAGGTTCAAAAAACACATTATTTTCCACATACTGTACATTATTGTTTCTCCTCTATGGCCCGCCTTTCTGAAATGCATAAATTTTTACAAAGCTCATCGACTTGAAAAGCGAGGTGTGCTCTGATTGGCCAGCTATCCAGTGCGTTGTGATTGGCCGAATACCTTAAGCGAGTGATAGAAATGTTAAGCCCCTTAACATATTGTGATGCCACGTCTCGGCTCCCGACCAGACAAAACCAATAAAACCCATTACAAACTAAGCATTTGTTGCATCCATTGGGGACATAATTGCTGATTATAATGTCTTGTACTGTCTTTTTATGTTTTTGAATCATCAGTGGCAAATTTTTTAAGTCAGAACAGCCAACAGATCAGGAAACAGTCCTCAATAAGATGTGTTGCACACATCTGAATATTTTGGTCGAACTGTTCTGGAACAGTGTTGTAAATACAACTTAACCACTGATTTCTAGTCGTGTCTTTGGAAGACCAAACAAAGTAGTTTTACTTTCACAACGAAACTGTCAGGAACACAACTGGACACAGATGCAGGTTACAGTGCGAGACCAATTTATTCAAAAAAGTCAAAAGAAAAGCTCCCTCCAACAAACAAAAACAGGCCGGGAAATGAGGAAAAAGGTCCAACAAAAATAAGAGACTTCAATGTCCTTGCAAAAATGCCCGGCAGGGGGCGCCCAACGGCGCGGCCGCGTAGAGAGCGGTGAGGGGAGGAAGCCACGAGAGAGCCAGTGACGGAGCAAACAAAACTCTTCAGAAGTATGCCGGTGCCCGGTCTAGGAAATGAGGGAGGGGAAAAATAGAAAAACAAAACAAAACCAGTAGCAGCAAACAATGGCACGACAGAACAAGGCTTGACAGGATCAGACAGAAAGACTACACCGGGACTATTGACGAACAACGATCTGGCACCGATAGGCGCGACAGACGAGAATAAATAGAGCAAGAGATGAACAGACATTGAATTCAGGTGAGCGGAGTCAAACAATTAGAAGCGGAAACAGTAGTGATGAGGGGGAGGGATGAACGCCACAGATAGGTGCAAGACGAACGATCAAAACCAAAACCAAACACCATGTGCACACGAGCTGCAGACATATACAGAAACACACGCACACACCGAAGAACGGGGTGATCAGACAGCGGACATGACAGTACCCCCCCTCCGACGGACGCCACCAGGCGCCGCAGGATGGGGCTCACCTCGTCGCCGGTAGAAGTCCTCGACCAGTGTCCGATCCAAGATGTCCCGGGCCGGAACCCAGCTCCTCTCCTCTGGGCCATAGCCCTCCCAGTCCACAAGATATTGAAAGCCCCGACCCCTACGTCGGACATCTAGCAACTTCCGCACCGTATAGACCGGGGAGCCATCCACTAGACGGGGGGGAGGGGGGGTTGGGGCAGAAGGAACAAGAGGGGAATGGAACACAGGTTTAACCCTGGAAACATGGAAAACAGGGTGCACCCGACCAAGCGTGGTAGGGAGCTTGAGCTGTACCGCCGCCGGACTCAGGACCTTGGTGATCCGGTATGGGCCAATGAACCTGGGTGCCAACTTGCGTGAGGCTACCCTGAGAGGCAGGTCCTTGGTGGAGAGCCATACCCGTTGACCACACACATAGCGGGGAGCAGGAATCCGGTGACGGTCGGCCGCTGCTTTAGTCCGCCTACTAGCCTGGGCCAAGGCCGCCTTAGCCCTCTTCCAGGTGCGTCGACACCGTCGGACGAAGGCCAAAGCAGACGGGTCCGCAGCTTCGGGTTCCTGTGTGGGAAACAAGGGAGGTTGATAACCGACAGAACACTGGAATGGGGACATACCTGTGGCAGAAGCCGGAAGGGAGTTATGGGCGTATTCTACCCAGGATAGCTGTTGACACCAGGAGCTGGGATTTTGGGATGCCAGGCAGCGAAGAGTACGTTCCAAATCCTGGTTTGCCCGCTCAGACTGCCCGTTGGTCTGGGGATGGAATCCTGAAGACAGACTCGTAGAGGCCCCGATCTGCCGACAGAACTCCCTCCAAAACCGAGAGACAAACTGGGGACCCCTATCAGAGACCACGTTGACCGGAAGACCATGAATCCGGAACACGTGATCAACCATCACCTGAGCAGTCTCTTTGGCTGAGGGGAGCTTGGGAAGGGGAATGAAATGGGCCGCCTTAGAGAAACGGTCCACCACCGTAAGAATGACGGTGTTACCCTTAGATTCCGGAAGGCCAGTGACAAAATCAAGGGCCAAATGTGACCAGGGATGGGCAACGGGTGGAGCAGACCAACGGGAGGCGCATTGGAAGTCTTGTTCTGAGCGCACACCGAGCAGGCAGCCACGAACTGCCTGACATCCTTGGCCATGGATGGCCACCAGAATCGCTGGCGGATGGCAGCCAGCGACCTCCGGACTCCTGGATGACAAACCAGCCTGGACGAGTGACCCCACTGGATGACTTCAGAACGCAACTTGGTGGGAACAAACAGATTACCCGCTGGACCCCCCTTCGGCACAGGCCCCTTAATTAGGGCCTCCTCTACTCGTCTCTCGATGTCCCAAGAGAGGGATGCCACCACCACCCCCTTGGGCAAGATGGTGTCTGCTGACTCCTCCCTCCCAGGAACCTCAAAGAGACGAGAAAGAGCATCGGGCTTAACATTTTTGGACCCGGGCCTGTAAGACAGCGTGAAATTGAACCGGCCGAAGAAGAGGGCCCAGCGAGCCTGTCGGGAGCTCAGCCTCCTGGCCGAACGGATATACTCGAGGTTCTTGTGATCCGTCCAGACCAGGAAGGGCCGAGCTGCGCCCTCCATACAGTGATGCCATTCCCCCATAGCCAGCCTCCCAACTCCCGATTACCTATGTCGTAATTCCGTTCTGGGGGACTCAGGCGGTGGGAGAGGAAGGCACAGGGATGCACCTTTCCGTCCTCGTGCGACCGCTGAGATAGGACCGCGCCCACTCCGACATCGGAGGCATCCACCTCAACAATGAATTGACGTTCAGGGTCTGGAATAGACAAGACAGGAGCAGAGATAAAACGGGACTTTAATTTATCAAAGGCCTCCTGTGCCCCAGTATTCCACTTGAACGGTACCTTGGGAGAGGTGAGTGCCGTTAAAGGTGCAGCAATCTGACCAAAGTTCCGGATGAACCGCCGATAGAAGTTGGCAAACCCCAGGAACCGCTGCAGAGCTTTACGAGAGTCAGGAGCTGGCCACTCGGCAACGGCCCTTACCTTACAGGGGTCCGCTTTGATCTCCCCCGCGGAAACAACGAACCCCAGGAACGGAACCGACTGGGCATGGAAGACGCACTTCTCCGCCTTAACATAGAGCTGGTTCTCCAGCAGCCGTTGTAACACCTGGCGAACATGCTGAGTGTGTACCTGCAGAGATGGGGAAAATATCAAGATATCATCAAGATACACGAAGACAAAGCGATTCACCATGTCTCTCAACACGTCGTTAACCAGGGCCTGGAAGACAGCTGGGGCATTGGTCAGACCAAATGGTAGGACCCGGTACTCAAAGTGTCCCGTGGGTGTGTTGAAAGCTGTCTTCCACTCATCCCCCTCACGTATGCGGATTAGGTGATAGGCATTCCGAAGGTCTAGCTTGGTGAAGACCTTGGCTCCCTGCAATAGCTCAAAGGCAGACGACATAAGAGGCAAGGGGTACCTGTTTTTAATAGTGATGTCATTCAGGCCTCGATAATCTATACAAGGACGCAAGGAGCCGTCCTTCTTCTTGACAAAGAAGAACCCAGCACCTGCAGGAGATGAAGAGGGTCGGATGAGACCAGCTTTGAGGGATTCATTAATATATTTTTCCATGGCCTCTCTTTCAGGACCTGAAAGGGAAAACAAGTGACCCTTGGGCGGAGAAGTGCCTGGGAGGAGCTCAATGGCACAATCATAAGGGCGATGTGGAGGTAAGGAGGTGGCCCGGGACTTACTAAACACCTGGCACAGGTCGTGGTACTCCACCGGGACCCCCTTCAAATCAGCAGCCTCCACCTGCAAGACAGGACACACAGACACAGGGAAAGAGGCAGCACCCAAACAAGACGCAAGATAAAACTTACTCCAAGACAAGACAGAGTTGCTGGACCAATCCACGTGAGGGCCATGTTGCACCAACCACGGGTGCCCCAGAACTATGGGAGCACTCGGGGATTCAAGAAGGTACAGCGTGGTCACCTCACGGTGATTGCCCGAGACTATAAGATTGACAGGAGGAGTAGCATAGGAGACAGTGGTGATCAAAGTGCCATTCAATGAACGGGCAGGAATAGGTTCGGAAAGAGGAATTGCAGGAATTCCCCAGCGGGTGGCTAGAGAGAGGTCCATAAAGTTGCCCTCAGCTCCCGAGTCAACCAGTGCAGTACAGGAGTTAAGGACATCACCAAACTGAATGGAGACAGGAAGGAGAGTGCGAGAGGAGGGGGGGTGCAATAAAGGGGTAGCGCTCACCAGGATCCCCCTCTTTACTGGTGAGCCTTGACTTTTAGCGGACAGCCTGCTGCGAAGTGACCTGATTTGCCGCAATACAGACATAGCCCTAGGGCGAGGCGTTGCTGCTTCTGTTGAGGAGTGAGCCGAAGGCGCCCCACCTGCATGGGCTCAGGCTCAGTGGTTTCTGTGGGGGAAACAGATGACGACTCCTCAGTCCTCCAGGGTGCACGAACTGCCAGGCGTTGACGACGGCGGCGAAGGCGACCCTCGATCCGCAACGCCATGTTAACAAGATCGTCAAAATCACGTGGCAGGTCCTGAGTGGCCAGCTCATCCTGGATGTCATCCTCTAGCCCAGCACGAAACATAGCTCGACAGGCCTCCTCATTCCAATCGCAGGTAGCTGCCAGAGTCTTGAAATTAATTACATAGTCTGTTACGGAGCGACCCGCCTGACGGAGCCGTGCTAGCTGGTCAGCCGCTTCCTGACCTCTGGCAGAGCGGTCGAATAGCCTCTCCATCTCCTGGCGGAAATCTTTAAAAGAAGCACAACACGGAGCTTTAGTCTCCCAGACAGAGGTTCCCCAGTCTCTAGCCTTGCCGGTTAGAAGAGTCAATACAAAAGCCACTTTGGATATCTCAAGTGCGTATATGCGTGGCTGCAAGGCAAACACCACAGAACACTGGGACAAGAAGGCCCGGCAGGAATTGGGGTCCCCATCATAGGGTGGTGGGTTATTGCATCGGGGCTCAGGCTCATGGCGAGGAAGATGGTGAACTGCACCACCCTGAGCAGCCTCTCGTTGCAGTTCTTGGATGCGGTTGGTCAGCTCAGCCACTTGGTTGGCTAAAAACTCCACCTCCCTTGTGGTGTTCGTCAGTCTGGCTTCGTGCTGGCCCAAAAGAACACCCTGCTGGGTGACTGCGGTTCTGACAGGATCTGCACCTGCTGTGTCCATCTTGGCCAGATCGTTCTGTCAGGAACACAACTGGACACAGATGCAGGTTACAGTGCGAGACCAATTTATTCAAAAAAGTCAAAAGAAAAGCTCCCTCCAACAAACAAAAACAGGCCGGGAAATGAGGAAAAAGGTCCAACAAAAATAAGAGACTTCAATGTCCTTGCAAAAATGCCCGGCAGGGGGCGCCCAACGGCGCGGCCGCGTAGAGAGCGGTGAGGGGAGGAAGCCACGAGAGAGCCAGTGACGGAGCAAACAAAACTCTTCAGAAGTATGCCGGTGCCCGGTCTAGGAAATGAGGGAGGGGAAAAATAGAAAAACAAAACAAAACCAGTAGCAGCAAACAATGGCACGACAGAACAAGGCTTGACAGGATCAGACAGAAAGACTACACCGGGACTATTGACGAACAACGATCTGGCACCGATAGGCGCGACAGACGAGAATAAATAGAGCAAGAGATGAACAGACATTGAATTCAGGTGAGCGGAGTCAAACAATTAGAAGCGGAAACAGTAGTGATGAGGGGGAGGGATGAACGCCACAGATAGGTGCAAGACGAGCGATCAAAACCAAAACCAAACACCATGTGCACACGAGCTGCAGACATATACAGAAACACACGCACACACCGAAGAACGGGGTGATCAGACAGCGGACATGACAGAAACACAGTGTCACACACTGCGGGCTAGACTGAGTGGAGGTCAGCTTGAAAATGGTGCGGCCAGCTGATTTGACGAAAGGAGCTTGCGGCAACCACATGTGACGACCCCGGGTTGGGCTCCAATTCATCCACGTGGACAGCCGATCCAGTGATCCACAGCGCAAAGTTGATGTATTTCCTCAGCGACCAGCACGGATGAGCTCTAGGCATGACGAAGTGAATATCGTCCTCTTTTGGAAGGCCAAACAAAGTAGTTTCACTTTCGCAATAAAACACACAGCATCTCCACAACATGTCGGCACAGCAAAAACAACACTACAGCGAGAATAAAAGTTACGCCTTCTTTCTTTGCATAAACATTTGGGCGGCATTATGCAAACCTTCCCACATTGTGACGTAGACATGTGGGGGCGTGTTAGAATGTGCTGTTTTAGGGGGGCATGGTAGAGTCTTAACTTTTATAAAGAATATCTCTTTGAATTTGAAACTTTAGTCTTTGCAACTTTACATATTTTCTTTATGCACCAAGATCTTGTAACACTCCATAGAGAAAGGAAAAAACTGAAATCGCATCATATGACCCCTTTAAAAGAAAATGCAAGAGCCAACTTCCTCTTTCTCGACATTTCTGCACCACACAGCACTAGGCTACTGTTGCAGCTGATGTTATAGCAATAAAAGTCCTCAGCTGCCAGCTTTTGTTTTTGTTTTTGCACTAAAAAAGCCTTTGTCAACTTTTTCTTGTCAAATAAAATGCCAGCTGTGAACATGCCCTTACATCATTTGCTTACCAGCGGATCCTCTGCAGTGAATGGGCGAGAGTCCAAACATCTGATTAAAATATCACAATAATTCACAAGTAATTCACAGTATTACAGTCTGCATAACAGGACGTCTGGTAAACCACTGTAGCAGTCACTCTTCTGATTGGGAACACCTGTTGGTTTATTGTCACTTATTTGTGTTTCATTTCTTATTTTAGTTATTCACTGCTTCTTAGAGTCCAAAGGTAAGCACCATACACTGCTTCATAAAATGTAAAAATCTAGTTTTTGCATCCATGTTCACTTTAGGACGTTTCCTCATTATACAAATGACAAGGACTGCACTTTAACACAGGAAATATAAAGGAAGTGAAACTGAGCTAGTGCACACTGTGTTAGTAAAGACCATCGTTTGATGCACAATGAAGCTCCTTTCACATGTCCCTTTGCTGGTTCTAATGTTAGCTTCACGTAAGTACTTATACTCACGTAAGTATATTTTCTCCCATGTTTTATATTTTACTCCACAATGTGTAATAATAAACTATTAACATCTGTTTATCCAGAGAAATGTCAGGAATCAGAATATTTTACTGATTATATACTTCAAGACTATGGAGGGGATGTATGTCTTTTCTCAGCCCTAGAATAGAACAAGTAATATTACATGTCTAATATTTTTATGTGCCTTTGTCTGACAGACATTTCTAATCACTGATGACTACACTGAGGAGTATGAAAGTATGAACCAATTTTTTTAAACTGCATTAAAGTTCCTTGAAATACAATGCATGTTTATCATGTTTAGGTTAAGTGATTCTTGCTAGTTGTTTTAATTATTGTTGATGTCTTTTAGTGAACCAAAACACTCTGATTAATTTAAAAGCAACATTAATTACATTCCTCAAAACAACTATTTTGCATCATTTGGCTCCCTTCCATTCACCAGCATGTTGATGTGTTCCAGGTCCAGATGTTCCAGAGCCCAACATCACAGTGTACCGACAGATGGAGGACGGAGAGAATGTGGTCGTACTGTGCGAGTTTACCCAAATGTTTGAATGGAGATTCAGAATTCCGTCATATGAGTTGTCTGTGGAGAGTGAACTGAACTACACCATGGAACTACTGAAATGCTCTTCTGTAGATTCTTCAGAAATATGTGTGTTTCTGGTCACAGTGAATCCACCTGCTTCATTCACCTGTGTGAATGAGTTTAATTCTGGTTTAGATGTCACGAGCCTGCGCAGCCAGACCTACAATTACAGTAGATCAGGTAAACAAATACATCTCTGCAACTATGTTTAATGATGCATCCCTCCCATGATCATACAATATTGCTAAATGTTTGCTTTTTCCTATTTAATTTTTTTTTTTGTCTATCTCTCCCCCAACTCTCTTTCACCCTCATCTGATGTTTCGCATGCATAATTAGCCATTTAAAATTAACATGAATAAGATATAGCTGATCACTGGAGTGTCTATATGAGACTGTTTCAGTGCATGCAAGCCAAAGCATATTTTGACTGTCATTGCACTTCCTTGCAGTCTTTGATCATCACGAGGAAGGACTATCTTTATCCTACATCTGCTTTTCCTCTTTCATTGCTGTTGGTCTGTTCATCATGACTGCAGCAGTGATTGTGACCCACATAAGGAGCAAAACTAAAGGTGTGTGTTTACTAGTTACTCACTCATTTATAGCAGCAAAGAATATTATTAAAAGCCTGATGACCACAGTCAGATTTAAACCTAAGAATGAAAATGCATACACACTGATAGCATTTCAAAATGCTTCTTTATGTATTTCATTTGATTACTGGATCAATCATCCTCTGGCTGCTAAAGATGCCTTTCAAGAAGCTCAAATACTAACATGCAGGCTTTGGTTTTCAGATCTGTAGATTAAAGTAAATGAACTGAGTTTCTCTTCCTTGATCTTAATGCTGATAACCACACATTAGGTGCCAAGTATGTGTGTATATATATATATATATATATATATATATATATATATATATATAGTATATAGTTTTCTGTGTATGTCTGCTTTAAAATCTCGACATGCATTGGTAGTGAAGTTAACTTTTATTTGGAAGAATTTGGGTTTAAGATTAGATTTGGATAAGGCATAAGCTTCATTAGTTTAACAGCACACATAAACTAACCCTGAACTCTTTATTAACCTTTTAACAGACTCCATCAACCCCACAGCAGTTACCAACAATGACTATGAGGAAACATAACCACTTTCAGAAAAGAATAGTACAGGCCTGAAGAAAAAAGAAACAGTATAAAAATTAAATATGAATGAAAAAACTATTCCTTCCCATTCCTATGACTTTTTGCATTTTTTATTTTTTTATTTAGAATTTATGAAATATATTACAAGCACTATTTTATAAAAATTTCATTTGTAGAGGGTTTTTAAAAAATAAATTTTACAAGATTTTGCTTATGCTGTAACATCCCTCATTTGTTAGTATGTTTGGATATAAATCTTGTTATATAAAAATAACTGCTTCCCTTTCTGCTGTAGCTTTGAATTGTATACATTCAGCAAGGGGCAGAAGCTGAGGTATATATCAAATATATTTTTGTAAGAAAATAAAAGTGAATACTTGCATGTATTAATGTGATCTGTGCTTTGTTCTCATCTTGAATAATAAAAATTAAATAACAAAGCAGTATTTAGAAAGTATAAAAGTTAGTGTTTGAGAGTCACTTCTGCTTTGTCACATCTACTCTGCAAAGTGTTCTTTTTCAAACTACAGGTGCATCTCAGTAAATTAGAATGTCGTGGAAACGTTCATTTATTTCAGCAATTCAACTCAAATTGTGAAACTGGTGAATTAAATAAATTCAATGCACACAGACTGCAGTAGTTTAAGTCTTTGGTTCTTTTCATTGTGATGATTAAGGCTCACATTTAACAAAACCCCCCCAATTCACTATCTCAACAAATCAGAATACTTCAGAAGACCAATAAAAATAAAAATAAAAATTTTTTAATGAATTGTTGGACTTCTGGAAAGTATGTTCATTTACTGTACAGTCGTGGCCAAAGTTTTGAGAATTACATAAATATTGGAAATTGGAAAAGTTGCTGCTTAAGGGCCGTTACATAGTCAACGCGAGAAACGCGAGCAAGCAACGCGAGCGACGCGCTCCCTTTCATAGTCTAAACAGTGGACGCAAGCGTCACGGGCGATGCGTTTATGCAATACACCGCTCACGCAACAGGGGGTAGTAGAGTTGGGTGATATTAGTAGAGTCGGGTCGCGTGATATTCAGATCACAATGGTAACTGAAGAGGAGTGTATTCTGTTGCTGATTTTACATCAGCGGCAACAAAGGCAACGCAAAGATAGACGGTGGTATGTTCGCCCTTTAAATCAAAAAAGAGATCAGGATGGGGAGTTTGTGTCTCTGGTGCTTCCCATGTGAAGCCTGGACGAGGAGAGACATTTCCAGTATTTTAGGATGTCGGCGCCAAAATTTGATGAATTGCTTTGAATGTAATTGCGATGAACTATCGTATAAATGTGGATGAATACGTATAAGTTCGCATAATTTTTCCTTATTCAAACCTTCTTCTTCTGTTAACACAATATACTTGAATTAATGTACAATACTTGCAATGTCGCCCCCACCGACAACGCATAGTATTGCGTGCATCGGCGCGTCGCATATCAAAAACTAGGACGACACATTTGGCTACGCACCGACGCATAATGGTGGCCTAAGTGTAACATTGCTTAGCCTCGGGGACGCGTATGCGTACAGATGCATTGACTATGAAATGGCCCTAAGTTTTTATAATAGCAATTTGCATATACTCCAGAATGTTATGAAGAGTGATCAGATGAATTGCAGAAATTCCTTCTTTGCCATGAAAATTAACTTAATCCCAAAAAAACCTTTCCACTGCATTTCATTGCTGTCATTAAAAGACCTGCTGAGATCATTTCAGTAATCGTCTTGTTAACTCAGGTGAGAATGTTGACGAGCACAAGGCTGGAGATCATTATGTCAGGCTGATTGGGTTAGAATGGCAGACTTGACATGTTAAAAGAAGGGTGATGCTTGAAATCATTGTTCTTCCATTGTTAACCATGGTGACCTGCAAAGAAACGCGTGCAGCCATCATTGCGTTGCATAAAAATGGCTTCACAGGCAAGGATATTGTGGCTACTAAGATTGCACCTAAATCAACAGTTTATAGGATCATCAAGAACTTTAAGAAAAAATTCTTGTAAAGAAGGCTTCAGGGCGTCCAAGAAAGTCCAGCAAGCGCCAGGATCGTCTCCTAAAGAGGATTCAGCTGCGGGATCGGAGTGCCACCAGTGCAGAGCTTGCTCAGGAATGGCAGCAGGCAGGTGTGAGCGCATCTACACGCACAGTGAGGCCAAGACTTTTGGAAGATGGCCTGGTGTCAAGAAGGGCAGCAAAGAAGCCACTTCTCTCCAAAAAAAACATCAGGGACAGATTGATCTTCTGCAGAAAGTATAGTGAATGGACTGCTGAGGACTGGGGCAAAGTCATATTCTCCGATGAAGCCCCTTTCCGATTGTTTGGGGCATCTGGAAAAAGGCTTGTCCGGAGAAGAAAAGGTGAGCGCTACCATCAGTCCTGTGTCATGCCAACAGTAAAGCATCCTGACACCATTCATGTGTGGGGTTGCTTCTCATCCAAGGGAGTGGGCTCACTCACAATTCTGCCCAAAAACACAGCCATGAATGAATGGTACCAAAACACCCTCCAACAGCAACTTCTTCCAACAACAGTTTGGTGAAGAACAATGCATTTTCCAGCACGATGGAGCACCGTGCCATAAGGCAAAAGTGATAACTAAGTGGCTCGGGGACCAGAATGTTGAAATTTTGGGTCCATGGCCTGGAAACTCCCCAGATCTTAATCCCATTGAGAACTTGTGGTCAATCCTTAAGAGCTGGTGGACAAACAAAAACCCACAAATCCTGACAAACTCCAAGAAGTGATTATGAAAGAATGGGTTCTTATCAGCCAGGATTTGGCCCAGAAGTTGATTGAGAGCATGCCCAGTCGAAAGGCAGAGGTCCTGAAAAAGAAGGGCCAACACTGCAAATACTGACTTTGTTTAGCAGCAAACTTTTTGAAAACTAATATTTATGTAATTCTCAAAACTTTTGGCCACGACTGTACATGTACTCACTACTTGGTAGGGGCTCCTTTTGCTTTAATTACTGCCTCAATTCAGCGTGGCATGGAGGTGATCAGTTTGTGGCACTGCTGAGGTGATTGGGACCCATGTTTCTTTGACAGTGGCCTTCAGCTCATCTGCATTTTTTGGTCTCTTGGTACTCATTTTCCAAAACTGTGATGACGCGTTTAACTGTCATCAGCATCATAAATCTTTTTTTTTTATGTATGTTCATTAATAACACCATTCTTTGTATTATGTAACCTTTGCATCAAATTACAAAGAAACAGTTAAAGGGTTAGTCCACCCAAGAATGAAAAATCTTCAACTCACCCTCGAAGCATCCTTGGTGACTTTCCTCTTTCAGAATAATCCAATCGAAGTTATATTAAAAATTGTTCTTGCTCTTCCAAGCCTTTCAATGGGGTAAGCGGGTGTTTGTTGTCAACAGTTCAGAAGACATGAAATAAAGTGTGTGTAATAAAACATCCTTCACGTGGCTCCGGGGGGGTGAATAAAATCCGCCCGTAGCAAATCCATGCGTTTTTGTAAGATAAATATCTAGATTTCAAATGTAATAAACACTTTTTATCCACTTCTGCTGACTGCTGGAAACCGGAAGACGTGCAGTGGGGTCTGGCATCATCTATCGGCCCAATCCTAATGTCAGAGCAAGATATTGTCAGTTGAGACCGCTCATACATGCATATTAGTCTGGAAATAGCTTAAGCCTTGTCTGTATAACCAGGGATAAATCTTATTAACTTTAATTTATTTTATTTTAAATCTGTTTTAATACTTTTGGTCACATGAGCAATGGATGGGTTCAAACTAAAGGTGCTATCTTCTAAGTTGTTTATCAGATCCAGATGTAAATAATCTAATATTCTAATATTCTTTTTTTTATTTCTTGAACACCTGACATCCCCGCAAAACAGTTCTCATTCGGGCTTAAATATGAAACGTCCATGAGTGAACGTCATGATTCGGTTCATCTGGAAGAGAAGACCTGAAATGCCGAAGACCTCAGCTGTGTGGGAGCACTTTAAATTGTGTGAGGACAAGACAAAGGCTGTGTGCCAAATATGCGATTTGAAACTGGCCTACCACAACAGCACATCAAGTTTGAAAAATCTTCTACGCCTATAGTATATTTTTGGTGTAAAAGCTGCTTTTATCCGCCATGTTAATAAGTAATTTTACACATGATAAAAACGTGCACTTAATTTGCTTGGAAAATACTTGCGAATACGGAAGTGATAAAAAAAACGTACAGTGCAGCCTAATAATAATTTGTCGTGTCACTAGAACAGTGTGTACGTTTTAAGAGCATATAAGCCCTGCCCGCGTGAAGCACCGCTTCCGGCTCGCGCTGTTCTGTGGTTTAAAAGTTTATTCATTCTGAACATGTCGCGTGTCCAAATTGCACCAAAATGCGACACTGCACTTCTTTTGATCCGCAGCAATATACGGACCACCCATGAAGTCGATTGGATGAACTGTTCTTGGCATAAATAAAATGCAAACACAGACAAACACACAGAGATTCCAGCCTTTTATTCTAGAGAATAATATGTTCAGCCCCCTCGAAAGCTTCGAATATTCGGTGTTGATTACTACCGAAGAATTACATTTTTTTTATTTGGACCAGCCCTACTGTATGCATGCAGTAAAACATTTTCATCAGCTGTACCATGCAAAAATCACAAACAGTCTCTTTTTCTCTCTCTTTCATGCATCTCTGTTCGGAGTAACAATGAAGCTCCTCCCCCTCTGCTCTTCACTCTCTCTCTCTCTCTCTTTCTCTGTGTTTCTCTCTGTTTGGATCTGTCAGTCTCTGTGCTGGTGTTTGGTGGCAGCGTTTCTCTTCACTGCAGAGGCAGCTTCATTCTTTCCTCCAGGATGTCGGGCCTTCTGACCAGCTCTCTTCTGCTCTTCCTCTCCCTGACGCTGTTCCAGATCCCCACACCAGAGGCAAAGGTAAAGCAAACACAATACCAAACCCTCATCGTGTGTGTTTGTTGAGACTGAGTGCGTAATTCACTTTGATTTTTCAATAGTTACATCTTAACCTGCATGTTTTCTTATTTTTTTTTACCTCTATACAATTTGTACAGAGGTTTGCATTTGGTGCTAAATGACAATTTCATTGTGGTTAGAGGCTCTTTTCTACTTCATTTCAATTACTTGTGAATCATTGCACATGGGTCATATTGAATATGTGAAAGTACATAATGTACTATTTGTGTCCTTTTCATATGCTATGCTTGGCTGCGTGTAAATTTCTGCTTAACTGATGTCACAGAGAACAATGAGATCAGTAGAGCCAGATGGCGTGAAATAGGGCGTACAAATCATTATTGCCTGGCAACAACAGAGCACATATCAACAGGGCTTTACTGTTGAATACAATCCTGATTAAATTCTGGAAATTTCTCAGAAAGACAGTGCGCAGAAATAGATGCACAGCAAAAAGCTCTTGCAAATGACCCAAGATCACATTAAACATTGCATTCAGTTTTCAATCGCAGAGCTCCATGTTATTTTAACAAGGTAGACAGCATGATACTTATAACAGATGATGTGTTATGTGTACTTGTTGAATTTACTATTTAGTTATATTGCTGATGAAGACATTTTATGTGGTTTTAAACAAAGAATAATACACTTTATTTTTTTATTATTATTTTTATTTATATATATATATATATATATATATATATATATATATATATATATATATATATATATAAATTTTTTGCAACTAGCACACCAAAAAAGGTAATTAATGTTTAGAATCATTATTGATTCCAGAGCATTGCTATGATGTTTGGAATGTTTAATTGTGCACTGCTATGAATTTGCTAGGGTGATAGGACCTGTAATATACTGGTATCTAGATCCTTTGATCATGAAAATGGGAGTTCAGCCATACTGATGCATTGGAGAGATCTGTAGACACCTGATATAAAGGGCTGTGAATTAAAGTGACATGAGAGTAAGACATGAGAGTGCAAATGTAGCAGTCATTAGTGTGAGCTCATGTTTTCAGCACCATGGACAGCAACAGTCACTGAAACACAGTCATGTTGAGCTGAATGTAAACGCTACAGTCATTTTGGGAACGTGTAAAGGATTAAGGGCCATATCTGAAGGACAACACAGGATAAAATCAATGGCAAAGGGAGCACAATCTCATTAGCAGAACAAACAGCCACTCACTCCAAGCGGAGGAGGAACGCTGCCATGGCAACAGCTTTCGGAGAGCACTCTCAGTTTTCTTCCATCCATCCATCTATACTGTAAAAATGTTTGTCAGTTAACCTAGTAAAATGAGCTTCATATGCTATCATGAAAAAAAAAATTAAATGACTGAATAAATGTGAATATACTGGGCTCAGTGTTAATCTAGTATTATTTCAATACTATTATTTAATATTTTGAGCTATTTTATATATTTTTCAGCTTGCATATTAATTTAAGTTTGTCATTTTATTAGTTTTAGTTTTTTAATCTATTTACCTTTAGGTTTTTTTTTCAGCGTTTGTTTTTGGTAATTATTATTAGTATAAATATTAGTATTTATTACAGTAAGTTTCCAAGGTAACATTTCTAATTTTAATTTTTTTTTAAGTAAGTTTATATATTTAAGTTTTTTTATTTCATTTTAAAAATAGATTTTAGATTTTTGCTTTTTAGATTTAGATTTTTTTTTAGGTAAGGATTTTAAAAAGTAAACAAAACTGATTGGATTGAGTTCTTCTTAATTTTTTTGTTAAATGTTTGTTTTTTATTTATTTATTTATTTATTTATTTATTTTTATCCTCGCTTTTTTAATTACCGAAAACAATTTGTTATTTTTAGTTATAACAACACTGATTGGATTAAGTGTTTTTAGACATTTGTTTTTCATTTAATATCTTTTTTAATTTCATCTTTTTAAATTATCGAAAACAATTTTTTATTGTTTTAGCTAAAACAACACTGATTGGAAATTCACTTAATCTGTACACACACCAAACTGTAAAAAGGTTTTACTGTAAAATGTTTTTTACACTTGCTATTGATTTTTTTTATGCAAAAAAGTGGGTGCATGAAGCATCTTTTTTAGTATCTTTATTAAGTCCAATCCCATGAAGTGAATTGATAATCTGTTAATACATTTTATAATGACACACACAACTATATGCAAATTGATAAAATGACAAAGCACTTTGGCTGGAGTCTACAGGAGCTGTAACGTAACTTTGCAGATAGTTGTTCACATTAGAAACATTTCCATTGGTGCAGAGTGAAGCAGATGGTTAGGAACCGGAGGACATCGAAACCACATGAATTCATGATATTAACAGCAAGATTCATATCACCACACATGCAATGTGTACGTCTGGAGTGCTACAGACATCATAATGCACCAGAATGAGTCATTGATCAAACTCACACAGCGTCCAGAGGAATCCTGCTCCTTTAGTTTCAGACGTCACTATATCTGCTTCATTTATTATTAATCATAACAGCCCTAAATTACCACATAAATGTAAATAAACTTCATTTATCATTCTGACAAACACAGAACTTCCACATATTGTAGTTTTTGAGTTGCTAGTTGTTTCTCAGTGCTCGCTTTGCAATTTAGAATAATTATTTTGCACACAGAGGGTGAAGACATTGTCATGACTCAGCACTTTGTTAATAACCTCAGGCTTGAGCTCTTTTCAGTGATTAACATGAGTAGAGAAAGAGATTCAATGTTCTAGATCATAAATCACTGCTGAAACACAGGTCTCCTATCAGTAATGGACCATAACCAGGTGAGCAGATCACTCTCTCACTATTTGATTGCTCTAGTCTTTATCCACTCATCATCATCATCCACCAATCAGAACACACGAGAACTCTTTGACCACAGCTGCTGTGCTTCAAAAGCTCTTGCAGCAGCTCAACACTGGTTTTCTCTGAGGTGGTCGGATCACATCAGATTGTGGTTAATCTTGCAGATCATGACTTATATCTACTCTTCCTCTCCCTGCAGTTTGGTAATATAAAGATTCCTCCTTTGAACTCCCACCTCTTCTTTGGGTTTTATTGTTCTGGGTCTGAATTTGGGCTCCTGGGATCTCAGAAAAGAAACATTTTCAATCTCCAAGGTGAACGTTATGACAACACACTCTTACAAAAAAGGGTTCATTGGGTTCCTATATAGAACCATAGGGTTCTTTACTCAACTCGAAAGAACCTTTTATGCTAAAAAGGTTCTATAATGACAAGAAAGAACCCTATTGGCACAAAGGTTCTTTAGGCTATTATTCATTCATATATTACATTATTCTGCAATATATTTATATTTGTATATTTTCTATTTGTAATTAAATTATTGTTTGTAGTAACTTAATATCACATTTTAATCATGCTGATTTTTAGAGAAAAACTGAAATGGCACTCTTCGTGTGATATTGATTAACTACATAAAATCATATAAATATATACATTTTCTATCCCCCATATCTTGAATTTTGTGATCATTCACAGGCATTCATAAATGCATTTGAATACACAGAATAATGAGTGAAAGATCGCACTCAAAATGCACACTCGCACTAGTATGACTTCATCATGTAACTTTACATTAGCCTTGATGCGTGCACTTTTTAGGCACGATTTGTTTAGTTTTTGAATATACTTGATACTGTTAAAAGGCACATCATTAAAATAAAAAATAAGAGTTCATATAAATCACACCTAAACATGCTTGGAAAACGTAATTAGAACTAGTATTAAATATTAAAACTGACTCAAATGATTCGCGAACCCCAAACTGACTCAAATGATTCGCGAACCTGCTCCAAACTTCCAAACTGACTCAAATGATTCGTGATCCCGTATCGAACTCCCAAACTGACTCAAATGATTCGCGAACTCGCTACGAACTCCCGAAATGACTCAAATGATTCGCGATCCCGCTCCGAGCTCCCAAACTGGTTCAAATGATTCACACTCCATACTCCGAACTCCCAAAATGACTGAAATGATTCGCGATCCAGCTACGAACTCCTGAACTGACCCACATGATTCGCGATCCCGCTCCGAACTCCAAAACTGACTCAAATGATTCACGCTCCGAACTCCCAAACTGACTCAAATGATTCGCGAACCCGCTTTGAACTCCCGAACTGACTCAAATGATTCGCGAACCCGCTACGAGCACCCGAACTGGCTCAAATGATTCGTGATCCCGGTCCGAACTCCCAAACTGACTCTAATGATTCGCGTTCCCCAACTGATTCAAATGATTCGCGAACCCGCTTTGAACTCCCGAACTGACTCAAATGATTCGCGAACCTGCTACGAACTCCCGAACTGATTCAAATGATTTGCGATCCCCAAACTGACTCAAATAATTCGTGAACCCGCTCCGAACTCCCGAAGTGACTCAAATGATTCGTGATCCCGTATCGAACTCCCAAACTGACTCAAATGATTCGTGAACCCGCTATGAACTCTCGAACGGACTCAAATGATTCGCGAACCCGCTACGAACTCCCGAACGGACTCAATTGATTCGCGAACCCCGAACTGACTCAAATGATTCGCGAACACGCTCCGAACTCCCGAACTGACTCAAATGATTCGTGATCCCGTATCGAACTCCCAAACTGACTCAAATGATTCGCTAACCCGCTACGAACTCCCGAACTGACTCAAATGATTCGCGAACCCGCTCCGAACTCTCGAACTGATTCAAATGATCCTCGAAGCCGCTCCGAACTCCCGAACTGATTCAAATGATTTGCGATCCCCAAACTGACTCAAATGATTCGTGATCCCGTATCGAACTCCCGAACTGACTCAAATGATTTGCGATCCTGCTCCGAACACCCAAACTGGTTCAAATGATTCACGCTCCATACTCCGAACTCCCTAACTGATTCAAATGATTCGCGATCCTGCTCCGAACTCTCAAACTGACTCAAATGATTCGCGATCCTGCTCCGAACTCTCAAACTGACTCAAATGATTCGCGAACCCGCTCCGAACTCCCGAACTGACTCAAATAATTTGCGATCCTGCTCCGAAATCCCAAACTGGTTCAAATGAATCACGCTCTGAACTCCCGAACTGACTCAAATGATTCACAATCTGAAGTTTCCATCCAAATCAAATGACACCGCCAGCGCTACTATTGGCTTAGTTCTCTAATTTCATAAAATTTACAGATTTTAAGGTACAAAAAGTATGTTGTTAACAAATAAAATATCAATATTTCCATTCCGAACTGCTTTCCACGTCGAAACATCCATGGTGGACACAGATCTTCAGTGCCAGTGACAGAACTAATATAAGCTGAAGAGGAGCTGGTTAGTCATACTGTCAGAATGTGCTTGCTATGCACCCTACAGTGATTTCAGGCCCTAGAAAGCATCTTTCATTTCTTCTCAATAGTGTGGTAGTAATTGAATGTCTGACTCAGTGGGGATGGAGAGGAGGTGTAAGGATGGAGTACAGATGAGAGGAGAGGAAACATGCTTACTAATGCTTCCTCTCCAATGCATGAATGATTAGTATGTAAAGTGTCACTGAAGTGGGAGGTGAGTGCTTCTGTGCTCTCAAAGGCAAAAAATTGTACGTCAGAATCTACAAATCATAAAATCTCCAGCCCTTACTGCCATTCATCAGAGTTGGTCCTCTGTAGGAAATACATTACTTTCTAAAACAGATGACATTATTTAATTGCTTTCAATTATTGAACAATACATAGCAAAAACAAAAGTGTAGTTGAACATAACAAAATGATTGTAATCAATTACAGTCCGCCCAACAAAGACACATCACCAGTCAAAATAATAAATCAACGAAACTAATACTGCATCGTCACTTTTTTTTGTAACAACAACAAAAGTGAAGCTGAAATGGCCAAAAAGACTAAAAACCACTAAAGAATCTGTGCTAATTTTAATTAACGTAATTTCACTGCAGGCAAAACCAAAAAAAAAAATGCCCAAAGACACGTCACCTGTCAATATAATAAGTCAACGGAAAATAATTTCTAATAAGTAGAAAAAAAAACAATGGTCATTTCCTGTAAGGGACATTCCATAATATATGCACACCTAATATAAAACCATTTTAAATGGGACCATTAATACTTATTTTATACAAATATGTATAAATAACAATGAGTATAAATAAGATTTTCTGTTCCAAACTGTGCACAAATTTGAAAACATCGACATTTTTCACCAACCAGTTTGATTTCTTTCTCCTCTTCTCTGTATTTGTCAGCCTCTCTCTACCATGCGTGGAGGAGGTCGCAGCTTTGACATCCAGGCAGCTGGAGTCCGTCTGCGAAGAGACCTGCGGGATTCAGTGCCCTACGAGGCCCAGATGATGTCTTACCCCACTGCTGACTTCAGGAGTCGGAGCAATGATCTGTACTACCAACCAGAGGTCTTAAGAGCTCAAGGTCTTGGACAAGCCCTCCAGCGGCTGGTGGAGAACGATCAGAGGCGGGAACAGGAAGCAGTTTATCTGGCTTCAATGCTGCGTCTCCTTAACGAGGCACAGAATAACGGACAGGGCAAAGCAGAGGAAGAGGAGGAGGAGGAGGGTGATTTCCAGGGCCCATACCCTCCGGACTACGATGAGACCGAGCAGGCTGTGAGCATGGCCAAGCCCCAGGCCTCATGGCAGGGCCTTCTGGATCCTCAGCTTACTCAGGCTCTGCTCAACCGCTACAAGCAAGAGAGACTGATGCAGGCTGGACTCGCTCCGAACACCAACAGGATATCAGAGAGAGAGCAGGACAAAGACCAAGAGATGCTCAGGTAATGGAAACATGCCATTCATAACCATACCAATGCCTCATTGTCAAGGTTATTATCATTAACTAAAACTATTAAAACATTTTTGTTTAATGAAATAAGCTGAAACGCTAAAATTAATAACTGTAAATAAGTAATACAATAATAATAAATCTTAACTAAACCCTAAATATAAATATTAGATGAAAAACAAACTATAAGATTAGAAATAAATAGTGATATAAAAAAATGATAATAAAACTGACAAAAGCATATAATACATAATTATGTATAGCTATATCTAACAAAAATTCAAATGAAAAGAGAAATAAACACTCATTTAAAATAATAATAATATTAAATATTAGATGAAAAACATTTAAAAGAAATTTAAAAAGCACATAACAAATTACTAGAAATTATTCTGAAAACTGAAAGTATAGTTCAAATGGTAATTCAGAATATTAATTAAAATAGAAAAAAATTATTAGATGAAAAAATGATAACTACTGTAAATAGTCATATAAAAAACTAAAATGAGAAAAGAACATATCCAAATTAGTAAAAAATATTTAACTAAAATTTAAATTTAAACAAAATAGTAAAAAAATCGAATTCAAAATATTAATAACATAAATAAGACAAAGTATGAACAAAACTAAAATTTGAAATAAATAGTAATATTTAAATAAACTACTACAAATCACAAAAGCACAAAACTAAATTATAAAAAAAACTTTAAAACTTAAAAAAAAATGAAAAACTTTCATCTACAATTAGAAATAGTAATATAAAAAATACCACAAATGTAACTAACAGAAAACAGAAAATATAACAATAAAAGTTCATTCAAAATATCAATAAAATACCAAGCAAACATAAAACTATTTTTTATTTTTTTTGTCTTTATATATTGAAGGTACCTTGTTGAGAAGATCCTCTCAAGCTTGGCATTGGGTGGCAGTCAGGGAGGCCCTTCAAACCAGCGTGCTAAACGGGATCTGATCGCTGTGGCCAACATGGAGCAATCTGGAGGATCCGCCCTAAAACGCTCCCGCCGGTCCCTGGACTCCGCCCCTGGCCCCTCCCCCCATGCCGAGGCATCACTGCTGAGGGTGAAACGGCTCGATGGCGATGTGGATGACGAAGAGGTTGCAGGGCAGAGCAACAGAACACCACACGTTGGCCTACAGAGAATGAAGCGCATAGACACTGACCTGCCGCCCCCCAAAAAACACAGCCGTAAGCGCAGAGCCCTGACCTATGACCCCGCTCTGATCGCCCAGCACATCCTGCAGTACCTGCCAGCCTAGAGTATGTGAAAGTGAGAGGAATTAAAGGGAAATGTTTGGTGAAATAGAGAGAAATGTAGACAGACAGAGCAAGCAAGAGTTTCAGACGGGACTGCAACATTTCACTTGCTTACAGATACGCCAGTGTTCATTGTCGTTTGCCTAAACCTAATCAAGACCTGCTTGCCGAGGTACTCTGATATGATAATACTTGTTTCAATGTTATAATATAATAAATCCCATACACATAACAGCTTATGGAATATGCTTTTTCTTCTTTCTGGCTACATTCTACAGAATGTAAGCCCTTTTTCATCATGGAACAAAACAATTAAAAAGGTAACTGTGACTTTTTTTCTTGCAATTCTGGGTTTACATCTTTGAATTGCAAGGTAATTCCTCACAATGAGTTCATAACTTAAGATTCTGAGAAAAAAAGACACGTAATTGTGAGATCAAAAGTCGCAATTACCTTTTAATTTTTTATTCCGTGGTGGAAAAAGGCTGGCATTAACTGACCATACTGACATGGAAATAATCAGTTATTGGCTTGCACAAGTAGCTTTGTTACTGTTTTGTCAGAAACAACAGGATCAAAGTTACATTTACCTTAATTACGGATTCAGATTTTAAATCATTGCTTGACCAGGGTCATGCAAGAGAGCATTTAGGTGAAGTTTTGTCGTGTGCATTGAGGTTAGTTCCAGTTAGTTCCTACTGTAAGCCATTTGCCACTCGGCAACCCTGAGTTTCTCAGCAGATGAAAGGAGCATGACTGTTTCCTCAGAGATCCAAATATATCAGAGCTTATCTACAGCTACAGTGAGTTTGTTTCATATTGTGAGGAAATTAACAGTAACTCACAGCTCACTCAGTAATAATAACAAGCTCAATCAGTATCTACACCTACAGTACTGTTTTAGAAATTAAACTTAATTTAGATTTTTTTTTTAAACAAATGATTGAGAAACAAAAATGTCTGAAATCTATTTATTGCATAAGATATCCAGTACAGGTTTAAACAGCACAACACATCAGATCAGCTGCTTTATACAGCACTAATCAGCACTACAGGAGAAAAGAGCCCTTCTAAATGTCAAACATGCTCTAAGTGAGTTTCCTGTCCTCTCTTTCTCCAACTGGCTGTCTAAAGTAGTGTGCCATTTTCTTAGTGTCATACGCATCCTATCCAAGCTTGATCAAGTGTTTTTGTCCCTTGACTTGGCTTTGAAACACTCTGTCTGATTATGAATCACTGTCCCAACTTTCTGCCCTCTGGGTTTGTAATCTGTCTATTATGAATTTGTGAAGGAAATCATAGCTATATAATCATATATAAATGCTTTTAGATATTTGTGCAGTCATAAAATCTTGTAAAAAAAAATACATTACTGCAAAAATACAATACTGCAAGTTTTGTCAAACAACAGAAATCACTGTAAGTGCTAATAAAGTGTATGTGAACTACAACATTTTGTTTAAAATTTTGCATTGCTTTTACATTGGAAGTGGATTAGAAAACACATCACATTCAACATGTAATGCAACGGCTTGATAAAGTCAACCTATTAGTATTATATTTGAAACAAGCACAACTGACAATGACTTTTTATATATTAACGGTGGCTGAAGACAATTACGATTACAACAGTGGCATGCAGGTTTAAAGTCAGCATGAAACAGAAGTTGGAATCGACTTTACTACCATTGTGACGTCACGTGTTTCCATGTGAAACTGCTATTAATTATTATTATTTATTTTTATTTTTTTTTGCTGAAAGTTTGTTCACCATCAGGCCATTCAAGATGAGTTTATTTCTTTATCAGAACAGATTTGGAGAAATTTAGCATTAGGGTACACCACTTGCTCACCAATGGATCCTCTGCAGTGAATGGGTGCCGTCAGAATGAGAGTCCAAACAGTTGATAAAAACATCACAACAATCCACAGATCAGCAATTAACATCCTGTGAAGTGAAAAGTTGTGTGTTTGTAAAAAACTAATTCATCATTAATATTTCACTTCCGGCTAAAATACAAGTCCATAATCCATAATTACTCTTCCTCCAGTTAAAATGCCCCTCTTCTGTTGTCCTTTCACATTAAAATCCATTGACATATGTGACCCTGGACCATAAAACCAGTCTGAAGTCTCAATATTTCAAAATGTATATTTATACATCATCTGAAATCTGAATAAATAAGCTTTCGATTAATGTATGGTTTGTTAGGATCAGACAATATTTGTCTGAGATACAACTATTTGAAAATCTGGAATCTAAGGCTGTAAAAAATCTGAATACTGAGAAAAACACCTTTAAAGTTGTCCGAATGAAATTCTTAGCAATGTATATTATTATTTAAAAATTAGGTTTTGATATATTTATGGTAGGAAATTTACAAAATATCTTCATGGAACATGATCTTTACTTAATATCCTAATGATTTTTGGCATAAAAGAAAAATCGATAATTTTGACCAATACAATTTTGTATTGGCTATTGCTAAAAATATACCCCAGTGACTTAAGACTGGTTTTGTCTTCCAGGGTCACACATTTATTTAGAATGACTTCAGAAACTGGATTGTTTTTCCTTGTAAACAGTGAGTAATCCGTGCATATTTCTCTCCTGATTCAGATGAGATGATTTTTTCACTGGAGAAAGCAATATTATGGACAGAGTACTCGTATTTTTGCAATGGTTTGAGTTTTAAAAATGTCTTCATGATAGATTTGTTTCTTATAAACACGCAGCTTTTCACTTTACAAAATGTTAATTGCTGATCTGGAGTGCTGTGGATTACTTGTGGATTATTGTGATGTTTTTATCAGATGTTTGGACTCTCATTCTGACGGCACCCCATTCACTGCAGAGCATCCATTGTTCAGCAAGTGATGTAATGCTATATTCCTCCAAATCTGTCCTGATGAAGAAACAAACTCATTTAAAATTTGGATAAGAAAATAAATAGGCAGATTTTTATTTTGTGCTTACTTAAAGTTATTAGCTACCTTTAGCTTAAAGATGATCAAATCATTAAATCTAAACGATTAAGACTTTACTGACCAAAAACTAAACTAAACAGATTTATAGTAATATTATGCTGAGTTTAAATTCAGACTTAAATTCATGCACAAAAACATCTAGAACATGGAATCCAACATCACAGTCAATCCTCTAAATATCATTTAACTGAAAACCACATGTGATCTGTGATCACAGAGACCTCGACTATACCTCCACTTGGAAATGCACTAAAGAAAATGGCCTTTGCTCTTCTCTATTTAGAGCCGCCATTACAAGATCAGAGTAATGTTCCTCCATCAGGGGAGAAAGGACTCTGTTGCCAGGTGACTGTTTCTATGCAGACAGGTTATGTAAGCAGAATTCACAGGACGGTGACATCATGCTGAGGGGGAAAAGAGAAACATCTCTTCACATGTTTTATCTCATCATTATTTGTCAGGAGAGAAGTTCACAAACGACGTGATGAAACAGCCACCTGAGGGGGTGAGAAAGAACAGTGACATGAGTTACAGAAGAGAGAAGAGGATGCTGGGTCCAATGCTAGTTCAAGAAGAAAAACATGATCCCCAGAAAAGCTAGATTACAGTCTTACCAACAACCTCTGACCACTGCTTTATGCTGCCAGTAACAAGCCAGTCACTGAGAAGAGAGGAGAAAACAACATGAATAAAATATCTCACACTTCACAATAAGGTTTATCATTAGTTATCTACTTTAGTTAACATGAACTAAGCACGAACAATACTTCTACTCTCTTAAAACAGGCAGTAAAACATTAATTGATTTTAGAGATTTTAGCAAGAATAGGTGCAGCATTTACCATCACCATCCTTGGCATCTTCTGGCAGCAGGGCATCTTGGCGATTCCCCAAAACAAAAGCCAGCGTGGACAGTATGCCGGAGTCCAGCACCCCCAACATGGCCAGTATATATGCCCAGTGCACAGAGCAGTTCCCCGGGGAGAAACTACTCACACGGTCCCCGCAAAGCGCCCGCATCTCAGCACACGCCCAGGAGTCTGGGAACAACACACACGCCAGGGCCAGACAGAAGCCTGCATTCAGAAACAGAGATGCAATTAGTAGTACTGTATGGTTTAACATGCATTGTTCACATTTCACGTCAGAAAGAGCACATTTCAGTCGAGATTCAAAAAACTATCTACAAAGAGGTTATGACTGAAGGGTCCCCAGAGCATCAATCTGCATGCAAAGAGGTTAGCCAATCAAAACTGAGGTCATTTACATCCTCCACAATGTCTTAAAGATGTACTGGTAATAGCAAAAGTCAGCCTCTTTAAATCTAAGGGTCAACAAGAGGGTCATGGGACTAAATTACGTTTTTAGTGTAAAAAATGGAATGGGTTATTCAGAAGAAATCACAAGCTTTCAATAATCACTTCTTCATCATCACATACTACACAGATCTCTGGATCATGCTGTATTTTATGTGTATATATATATATATATATATATATATATATATATATATATATATATATATATATATACAGTACAGACCAAAAGTTTGGAAACATTACTATTTTTAATGTTTTTGAATGAAGTTTCTTCTGCTCATCAAACCTGCATTTATTTGATCAAAAATACAGAAAAAAATGTAATATTGTGATATATTATTACTATTTAAAATAATTGTTTTTTGATAATAAACAAAATATTTCTTAAGCATCAAATCAGTATATTAGAATGATTTCTGAAGGATCATGTGACACTGAAGACTGGAGTAATGATGCTGAAAATTCAGCGCTGCATCACAGGAACAAATTATATTTAAAAATATATTACAATAGAAAATAGTAAAGACTCAATAACACAAAAATGGTGTGCACATCCCAAACATCCCAAACAGGACGCAGGTGCAAGACAACTGAATAATATAATCACATAAAAAAGTGAAGTCTGCACACTGATAACTACTGAGCAGTAGTTTTCAGTGTGCAGACTTCACTTCTTTATTTGAATAGAAAATAGTAACCCAGTATTTTTGATTAAATAAATGCAGCCGTGGTGAGCAGAAGAGACTTGATGATTCAGCTGAAGAGTCTCACCTGCTGTGAGCTGCAGCCAAGCACAGATCTTATAGACGGTTGCTGCGTTGCAGAATCTGAACAGACACAGACAGCCCACGCTGGCCCACACCATAGTGAGAGACATGCACACCAACACAGCGGGAGACTGGAAGGCAGGGAGTGGAGTCAGGGTGCGAAGAGAGCCTCGGCATTCTGGGACAGGCCAATCCATCTCCGTGCAGACCTCAAAGAGGCCCAGTGTCCCGGTCGGAGGAGCCGGACCCCCTCCTCGGTAGTGCAGCTCTCGTGTGCCCACCCATGATGGCTGGATGAGAATGACCACCTCTATAATGGCAAAGCAGAGCGTGCAGACGGCCCACAGCATGCCCACCGCCCGAGCGCTCCGGATGAACTCAGTCTGATACAGACGGGCCACCTCAGACGAGTGACGCTGCATGCTGGAGACAGCTGGAGACGCAAGCAGAAGAAAGATAATATGATGCAATGGCATTCTTTAGATCATCTACAGCTTTTAAAAACACCACTTTGAATCTCTGTGTCATTTTTTCATAAAAAAAAAAAAGAAATCATATACTCACCCTAACCACCAGTGTCATTTTAGTATGACAGAGATACTTTTACAGTTTTTATACATATTTTGAATTAATTTTTATTTTTCTGTTTTAATTTTAGTTTTAGTAATGTTTTTGTACGCTTTGTCATTTTTATTAGTTTTATTTTAGTAAATCAAGTTAAACTAAATGAAAATATAAAATACCAGAAATTTTTTTTCAATAATAAGAGATTTTATATTTAAATTTATTTCTGTTAAAATTTTATGAATGATATTCATAAACAACTGTTTCAAACAACAGTAGACCCCACTGACTTTCATTTTGTTTTGATTATACCATTGTACTAAACTATAATTCACGTTCCATAGCTTTTATGATCACACTAAACAATAAGGTAAGTTAATGTTAACAAATTAACTAAAATTAACTAACAAAGGGCAATTTATATGTTACCGGGGTTATTATAGTAATCTAAAACTAAAATCATAAAAAAATGTTACTTAAAATAATATATATATATATATATATATATATATATATATATAAAAAAACATAAAACCTATTTTATTTCAGATAGACGCCAAGGCAACATTTCTTATTTTGAGTTACTCTAGATACTATAATAATTTAAAATAAAAATTAAAAACTAAATAAAAAATGAATAAAAACTACACATTTAAAAAAACAAACACTAAAAATCACAAAATTACTCAATCTAATATAAAAACAGAAAATATAAAAATTAATAACTAATCATTTGAAATATGAATAAAAACTATTAATATCTCTGTGATACTAAAAAAACACTATTTATTAATTTACAGTACTAATAACAGTACTCATGTGGTAATATCAAATGTACTTTTTTGTGCTTCTCATTTATTTACCTTATACTTTAAAGAATATGCTATTACAATGAAGCATGTTCTTAAAAAAAACAAAAAATCATGGTTTTACCATGGTAAAAATGCTAATACCATGGTCATATTTAACCAAAAAAAACTAAAGGGACATGAACCGCTAAGAAAGCTGATGCCTAGACCTGAAAACCTGATCTCGACCTGTTAAAGGATGTAAAGAGATGGAGGAAGGGAGATTCACCTCTCTGCTCTGGCTGACTCCAGGCCTGTTCCTCCCACCACAGGATCTGGGTGACAAAAATCTCATTCAAATTGAATTACTTGACAGCAGCATCACATAACATGTAGGAGTGAAGGAAAGAGAGAAACTGACCTGAATGGAGGGATTCTTCTCCTCCGCTTCCTCCCGGTCGGATCACGACAGGATGTGCGACAGTAAAAACAGGCCCACGCTGCTTGCAACCATCTTCCTCGCACATATGGAGGGAGAGGAGAGTGAGAGAAGGGAGGGGGAGCGCAGGGCCATTCTGATTGGGAGGAGGGTCTCTGTGCACACACACACACACACACACACAGCAATGCAATCCAATGATGCACAATGAGAAAATGAAAATATCTGTCCACCCCTGTGGGGAGAAAGAAAGAGTTACAGCTCATCGATCCTAAAAGCATTACATTTCATACAGAGGGAAGAGGAAGAGAGAGAATAGTACAAGGAGCAGAAGTGACGCATTTCAGATGAGCACAAGATAAATAAAACAATAAATACTAGGGGAATAAGCGTGAATGCTGGAGGAAAGAAGCTTGTCTGTGCATCATTGTGATCGCTCAGCTGACATGAAAATTAATGCTTGCAAAAAACAGTAACCATAAGATTTAAAACAAGAATATCTCACTCTGGGTAAATCTAATCAATATATATATATATATATATATATATATCAAGCTATTTTATCTATCTATTAATCTGTCTATCTATATATGGGTACTAATATTGTAATTAGGTATTTTTGATAACATTAATATTAACGATTTTGCAACATTTATTGGTAAATAAGGTACAAAGCTGTTTTTTTTTTTTTTTTTTTTTTGAAAGGGTATGAGCTTCTTTCTACAAGAGTGTGGGGTCACCAACTGGCCGACTCTGGTCTGAATCCAGACCGCAAAGCTTTTTGACATAATGACATAAATAAATACCAGGCACTATTTTCTAACAAAATCTAATTTATACCAAGCACATCAAGGTCTTGTTTAGGTCCTACAGTGCTATCATGGGCTGTGTTGCTACGGTCAGACGGTCGTGCAGTGAAGAGAGCAGAGAGCCATAAAAAGTCTTAATTCGTACAAGAAAGTCTTGATTTTCCAGAGTTGTAAATGTGAACTGGTGGATCCACAAGAAGATAATGTGTCATAAAACCAATATTAAGATTAATATAATAATTGATTGATAATAATTGCCTAAATTAATATAATTTATACTTTTGACAAAATTTTCAACAACAAATAAAATGGTTTAAAGTCTTAAGTGTGAAGTTTATCATTTTATAAAACCTTTTGTTTTAAAGTCTTAAATATGATCCTAAATATCTTGCAGATAGCCTGGTCTGCCAAAAACCATCAATTAATATTTTTAGGTATATAAATATATAAAGACCTTGGCTGGTGAGGAGGGTTCATTACTGGACTTCAAGCTATTTTAGATGAAGACCCCTGAATTATAATATATATATATATATATATATATATATATATATATATATATATATATTTATATATGTGTGTGTGTGTGTGTGTATATATATATATATATATATATGTGTGTGTGTGTGTGTGTGTGTGTTTACGTATCTCTATATAAAACATTATTGTAACATTTATATATATATACATATATATAATACTATTTATTTAATTTTACATTGGAGTCAGATTCTCCCTTTGATCTTTTCACAAATGTGGCCATAAAATGCAAAATCATGTATAAAATGCTTTTATTTTTTATTTAGAATGCAACAAAGTGAGGGTTTCCAACTGTTTGAGTCATTGTGTTTGTGCAAAAAGGAAAAGAAAAAAAAGAAAAGGAACACAAATAAAACTCTTTACATCCTGTCCTCGGATGCTGTTTAAGTAAAAATTGCACTATTTATTGCTTTCAGGTTACGGTGGTTTTGTAATTTCCACAGTTTGATCACCTTGGTCTGGAGTCTGAATGAAATTCAGAATGAAAACAAAAATGCTTCTCAACAGTGCTGTGCAAACACTGTTAGTTGTGCATTGAGAATGCAATACATCTGAAACACTGATTTGGCTGGTTGTAAAATTGTGATTTTAACACCATGCTACCGTTTTTCTACAAGAACTCTTCATAAAATCAAAGTACTGTTTGGAAAAAAAAGCAACCATTACAATTTGTAGATAGGACACCTTTTAGAGATTTTCTTTAAGATCAAACAAATTCCATTAAAATAAAATCAGTATTTTGGCAAACAACCCCACAATTGGCACAATGAGAATCTATGAAGTATGTTTACGACAAAAGTGAGAAAGGAAGACAGATAAACTGAAGAAACTTGCTTCCACCGCAGCTCAGTTTGGTCTCTTCACATGCATTCAAACAACACACAAACAAACAAACAAACGCTTCCTTCTCTTTGCTGGTTTAGCTGAAAGGAGGAATCTCCTCTCCAAACTTCACAAGGTGAGCGGCACTTTTGGCTTCATGGAGCACCTGTGTGTACAGAGACAGACAGTGACACTGCTGTGTATTGAAAAGATGCATGTTAAATCTAACAGTGACAATTTAATTGATCTCGTAAAGAACAAAAATTAACATGTTGTCATGCATAATTCAGCAATTACAGGCCCTTGATCTGGACGGCACCCACCTTGTTGTGGACGTATGATTCACAAGCGTAGCACCAGACAGAAAGGTCAGCGAAGCTCAGCACCATTGGGTGACCCGACACCTGCCCGTGGGTCACCATGTGCTGCTTCACATAACGCCCACAGAGCACCTGACACAAAACATAAAAAAGTGCTTCAACCACAATAAGTGGTTAATTTTAAATTCATAAAATGGGTCTCATTCACTAATAATTGTTTGGATTATTCATATTTATACATGTTTATTCACAACATGTGCATATTCACATCAATTTCTTCTTCGTGGCCTAATGGTTAGAGAGTCGGACTCCCAATCGAAAGGTTGTGAGTTCGAGTCCCGGGCCGGCAGGAATTGTGGGTGGGGGGAGTGCATGTACAGTTCTCTCTCCACCTTCAATACCACGACTTAGGTGCCCTTGAGCAAGGCATCGAACCCCCAACTGCTCCCCGGGCGCCGCAGCATAAATGGCTGCCCACTGCTCCGGGTGTGTGCTCACAGTGTGTGTGTGTGTGTTCACTGCTCTGTGTGTGTGCATTTCGGATGGGTTAAATGCAGAGCACAAATTCTGAGTATGGGTCACCATACTTGGCTGAATGTCACTTCACTTCACTCACTTCACTTCACTTAACCGTCATGTTGTGTTCCGGTGATTTTAACCTGGAGACGATTTTCTTTTTCTCAAAAGTAGTTTATGTTACAATACCATACAATCAGAATGTGTCCAGATGTACTCCACTCATATATAGACATCGTCATTCAAAACTGCATAATTTCAAGATAAAAGCCAAACAGAGTGGTCTGACTTTAGCTTTGTGAAATTATGCTAAAAATGCAAATTCCCTCTCAGACAGCAGGTGGCGCTTATGGAAGAGTCGAAATATTGTGTTTTTTGGTTATTGCTGTAAACAAAGCAGTTTTGTCAAAGGAAAAGGAAATGAAGCCATCTGAAACAGCTCTGCCGTGTGGAATACAAAAACATGATCCTCCTGAACGACATGCACACTTAGTGAATGAGACCCATGGTGCACCACTGTTGGCAGTGATAAATCTCAACTCTAAACTTCATTGAGCACTCAGTAAGGCTGTTACATGAATGATCTTGGCACATCTATGTGTTGTTTTTGCTGTGATTTTGAGCGTCATTAACTGTTACCTTGTAGCAGAAGAGACAGATCCAGTTTTCTGTATCGCCTCCACACTCTTCACACGGCAGGAAGACATCGATGCCACCTGCAGGAACCGGTCGCACTGACTCCAAGTGTGGGCACCATGTCAGCGGGTCCACCACATACATGGTGTCCTAGCAACAAGAGCCACATGATTAGATCACCACACAAACTCCCATTAGTATTGCCCAGAGTACTGAATGACGCAACAGAATGAAAACAATAAATCTAGCTCTCTGCTACTCGGCAATACAGCAACATAACTGCAACATTCTAAAATGTACCCATATGCAAATACCCTACCCAAAAAAAAAAAAAAAAAAAAAATTATATATATATATATATATTATATATTATATATATATATATATATATATATATATAATTTGTATTACTAGAACATATATATATTATTATGTATCTTTTATTTGTTATTTAATGTTATTATTACTACTAAATATATTTTAATATTTATATTATTTTATATTTATTATTTATTTATATATATAATATATTATGATTACTTATTTATATAATCATGCATTTATTATTATTACTACTATTAAATATCATATATATACACACACGCACACATACAAGCACACAAACATTTCATATGTATTATTATTACTACTATTAATAATGTATTTTAATTGGTTTTTAAATGGGCCACATTTTACTGCATGTGCATATGTTACCAAATCCGTGGCTTGTGCTCCGCAGACACTTCCTAAGACTGACATCATAGTGGCGTGACCACCAGCGGCTTCCAGCACTGAACTCTCCTGGTCATCCACGGATTCTGGGATTGTCCGGTCCTGTTCAATGCATGTTGATGACTGAATACATTACTAGTGGCCAAAATACATTACTAGTGGCCAAAATACAGTACAGACCAAAAGTTTGGAAACATTACTATTTTTTATGTTTTTGAAAGAAGTTTCTTCTGCTCATCAAGCCTGCATTTATTTGATCAAAAATACAGAAAAAAATGTAATATTGTGAAATATTATTACAACTTAAAATAATAGTTTTCTATTTGAATATACTTTAAAAAAATCATTTATTCCTGTGATGCAAAGCTGAATTTTCAGCATCATTACTCCAGCCTTCAGTGTCACATGTAACATCCAGTCTATCACATGATCATTTAGAAATCATTCTAATATTCTGATTCATTATGAGTGTTGGAAACAGTTCTGCTGTCTAATATATTTGATGAATAAAAGGTTAAAAAGAACTGCATTTATTCAAAATAAAAATAAAAATTCTAATAATATATATTCTAATAATATATTTTCTTTACTATCACTTTTTATCAATTTAACACATCCTTTCTGAATAAAAGTATTGATTTTATTTAAAAGAAAAAAAAAAGAAAAATAAGTGACCCCAAATTACTGACCAGTAGTGTATATTGTTATTACAAAATATTTATATTTTAAAAACATAGCTTTTTTTTTTTTTTTACTTTTTATTCATCAAAGTATCCTAAAAAAGTATCACATGTTCTGAAAAAATATTAAGCAGCAGAACTGTTTCCAACTTTGATAATGAATCATCATATTAGAATGATTTCTAAAGGACCATGTGATAATGATCCTAAAAATTCAGCTTTGCATCACAGAAATAAATGATAATTTAAAGTATAATACATTTAAAAACAATTATTTTAAATTGTAATAATATATCACAATATTACAGTTTTTTCTGTATTTTTGATCAAATAAATGCAGGCTTGATGAGCGAAAGAAACTTTTTTCAAAAACATTAAAAATAGTAATGTTTCCAAACTTTTGGTCTGTACTGTATACTGCTAATGACATTAGAGCATGCTTACAGGTGTCTCAGGTTTTACAGCTGTAATCTCTGCATGTGTGCCATCTCCAGCTCTGGCTTTCTCTGGCTTGAGTTTTAGGGGTGACTCTGACTCCCGGCCTGCTGAATCCCTCTGTGGATTGGGTTTCACCTTCCGTCTTGCTCCTCCAATGGGGACAGATGCTGGGCTGGGGTTAGATGAGGTACTTGTGTTGAGATTCAGAGAGAGCAGGTCCTTACTGAGCTCATCAAGGCCAGACTGCTCAAGATGCTGCGGTGTCTGTCCAGGACTCTGGGCAGGGGTGGACTGGTGAGGAGATTTCTTGCTCTTGCCCACCGATGCCCGCTTGCCTTTTGATTTAGGAGACGGCAAAGCCAAACGAAGTGACTCTGGAACTGACATAAACACACAAACAAAAGCATGTTGCATTAAAATAGTCATTCTGTTCGTACAATTCAATTCTTCAGACTTAGGAAGTACTTTTCGATATGCAAACTCACTCTGCATTCTCAAGGATCTCCAAAAGGGGGCGTGTGCACGCAAGACATTGTTAATGGTAACAGTGGCGCTGGTCTTCGGAGGGGGCAGATGGTCTAGAGACGGAGGAGAGTCTCCCAGCAACATACTGGTGCACATGGACATTGACTCAGAGATGGAGGTGAGGTTATATCCCCCCTATAGTGAAAAGGATAAGACGGTGTCCTAAATGTTTTTCAAAAAGTCTCACCAAAGCTGCATTTATTTGATCAAAACATTATTACAATTTAGAATGACATTTTTCTATTTGAATGTATTTTACAATGTAGCTTTTTCATGTGATGCAGATTTCAAGCATAATTTCTCCAGTCTTCAGTGTCTATAAACACTCAGTATAAGCCACTGAAAGACTCAAAAGGAAACAGTGTAAAATTGTGAATGTGTGAGTGAATCTAGCCCACCTCTAGTATGACTAGCACTCTTCCTGCAGCCAGACTCATTAACTGATGGGTGAGGTGAGCGTAGCCCTCTGGGGTCACCTGATACCATCCTAACGGATCGCCTCGTGCTGCATCGAACCCAGCAGACACCAGCACCAGCTCTGGGGCAAACTAGAACACAGACAACACTATTCAGTTAGTATTAAACACCAAACAACATCAGGTAAAAACAAGCATATGATGTGCGTTTACCTCTCTGGCTATCGGCATCACTATGTGATGGAAAGCCGCCATGTATTCTGGGTCTCCCATCTTTCCCCCATTCCATGGGATGTTAACATTGTATCCTGTGCCCTTCCCCAGTCCCACCTTATCATAGTTTGCATCATTTGAACCGGGGAAGAATGTCCCATCCTCATAGCGATGCAGGGAGATGTACAGAACACTGGGAGAACAAAGACATTTGTGACTGATCTCTAACAAAGATATTAATACATGTGACAACATAAAGAGTACACATTAATAATGCAAACCCACCCAGACAAAACAAAACTGCAAAAAACTGGTAATTTAGGAATATTAATGATTATGATGCACCAACCATCACACTTTAGCACTGACTGTTTTATGAATGCAACTTTGTAAACAGGCTATTCTTGAATGATGTGGCAGGTAAACTATATTGAGTGTGACCACAAATCCATTATTAGTCATTTAAAATGCAAAGAGGTTAGCTGATCAAACAAAAAATATAACTTCCATCAGACATCTCATAGTCTCAAAACAGACAGTTTAATTCTCAGGGTCAGAAAAAGAGTAGGAAATGCTTAAGCAAACTTAAATAAGACATTCTGGTGAAAGGAAAATTTCAAATGATAAATTATGGACCTCTTATCGGCACCTGAGTTTAGAATCCAGATACGTTTTTTTTTAAAATATTATTTATATACTATAATAGCATTTATTAATATTTAGAATATTGTTCTTTTATTTTTTATTTATTTCTATTATATTTTTCATTTTAACTTTAGTTTGAGTCTTAGTAATTCTGTTGTGTGCTTTTGTATTTTTATTAGTGTATTATTATTTATATAGTTTTATATATTTTTTTATTTTATTAATATTATTATATTACATTATTTTTAATATAATAATTATTATTCTTTTCTATTTAGCTTTCATTAATATGTTAGTTTTTTCTTTTAGTAATTCTTATTATTTTTTTGTAGTAGTTTTTATATTTTATTTCAGCTTTACGTAGTTATAAAAATCATTTGTAATATTTTTAGTTTGATTTAACAATAACAGCACCGATCCAGACCATTATACTATGGTTGATTATGGTTGTCTGTGGGACTGGTCAAACCTGTCATCCTCCTCAAAGATGTGCTGCGTGCCGTTTCCATGGTGAATGTCCCAATCAAGGATGAGGACACGCAGGGAATCGTGAGTGATGCTCTGGGCATAGCGAGCGGTCAAAGCAGCCGTATTAAAGAAACAGAAACCACAAGCCGTGTCTTTCTCTGCGTGATGACCCGGAGGACGGACTATAGCCACGCCATTTCTCACCTACAAGACCAAACGAAAAATTAAGGACACCTGGGAACAGATTCAAGCTGTAACATTCTAGGACACATTATACGGAAACATATCAAGAAGTGTATTACTTATAAAGATCACCTGGCCTGTGATTATGGCCTGTACAGAGTTAAAGCACGACCCAGCGGCCATCAGGGCGCAGGTGTAGCTCTCATTACAGATGTAGATAGAGTTGTAATCATTTCCCAGTCGGTGCAGATCTCTGGGTTTCATGTGCTCTGTACTCTTTATAATGCTTATATGCTTAGAACTAGACACAAGAGAGAAAAACAGACTTTAATTGAATCAAATGCAATGTACGTCATCAGTTTCAGTAAGAAATGACCACTAAACAGGACTGAGGAAACATTATGTAAATTAAATAAAGATTGTGTTTAAGTTTTTCTACATGAATGTGGTCAACACTGATTTATTCATTTGATTGTCACCTGTGACAGAGTGCCAGCTCTTCTTCTGTTGCTAGACGAGCTGGTATCTGAAGGCAACGGGACAGCAGGCCCAACTCCTCATGCCGGCAAAAGATGCGAGAAATTCTCTGAGGGAGCTCTGGATGATGACTATGGGAATCAATACATCCTCATCTTATATATTACGCACAACCAAATAATCAAAACACACGCAAAATGAGAAAATGGGCCCTTTTCAGCAGTGTCACAGGGGTACAGTGGTGTCTATGTTATTAACGCTCTCACCCGTCCCACATGTTGTGATGAAGCATCATTCTCTGGTCGTAAACCAGTCCAGTGACCGGAGAGGAAACCTTCACTTCTGCACACACTGGAGCGGGCCGGGGAGTGACATCAGACAGAGGACCACCCTCTGAAGAACACACACACACATTCAAGAGCCGAAGAGAACATACAAACCTCTCAATCCTTCTATGCTGTACTGAATCATTTTTGAACAAAAATGGTGATGAATGCTTTCTTTATATTTGATTACCAAAAGTTTGAAGACTCTTCCAAAATGGATACAAGGCTGAGATGGTCTCTGAGATGGACTTCAGGGCACTGCAACAAAACATCAAAATAAAACACAACAAACAGGGAATAACAGAAAGAAATATAAGGAAGCGTAAGCATACCTTTCACTCGGAGCGCCAGGAGAGGTCAGGTAAGGGCAAGGGTCACCCAGCAGTGACCTCACACTAGCACAAACACCCTCTGCTGTGGACTGGAGGTTATATCCACCCTAACAGATGAAACACTAGTGAGTCTGAGTGAGATGTTAACTACAAAGAAGAATTTTGTTCGTAATATGATCGTACCTCAAGAGCCAGCACGAGTCGACCCTGTGCTACACCTTTCAGCATGTGGGTCAGGATGGAGAAACACTGTGGACTCACTCGCATCTCACCCTAGACACATAGAACGTAATAAACAATTAACATGGAATGAGTTTTGGAAAGGGAATGAAGCGGAGCATCTCACCTTTTGGTCACCAATCACAGAGTCAAAGCCGGCCGCCACTAACACCAGCTGAGGCTGAAACTGGGAAGAACATACACAAGAGAGGAGTCGTCATGAAACAGCAAGCTTTAAATCACATGTGCAGGTGGCTGATCTAAAAGCAGTACCTCATACGCCACCGGAAGCAGGAGCTGCTGGAAAGCTGTGACATAATCTCCATCCTCCATCCCTATCTGGAGTTAAATAAAGAGATCAGGCCACATTCAGCAGCACCAACCCAACACACTTCTGAAGCATGTTCAGTTCTCACAGTACAATGTTAGCCTAACCATTTTCAACCTCAATTCTAACTCACTCTAAACAGGCGTTTGTAGCATTTCTACATGTAAATGTAATGGAAATGAGCCTCACAAACACTTAGGAAATGAGTGTGGTGTACCTTGTTCCAGGGCAGGTTGATATTGTAGCCCTGTCCTGGTCCTGAACCCACCGAACTGCTGTCAGACTCCTTGAGATGTGGCCAGAAGGAGCCGTCTTCATATCTGTGCACTGAGAAATACAGCACACTGCCATACAGAAACACAGAGAGTCTTTACAAATGAGGGACATTCAGAGAGAATAAATGTAATGTGATGTTCAGGTGCTTCAGATACGGATGAATTTACCTGGGATCCTCTTCAAAAATATACTGGATTCCCTGTCCGTGATGCACGTCCCAATCCACAATCAGAACTCTGATAGAAGAAAGAGTCGCACCTCATGCAAAAGATCTCAAATCACAGACTTCATTAAAGAAACGGTGTTTGCGAGATATAAACAGCTTTTCTAATTTTACATATTTTCTGAATATTGAGGGAAAATAAATATAGGACCAGACTTTGAATTTGATTAGTTTTTTTAATCTGATTCATGTAATTTATTAAAATCTTCCTTTGCCTATAAAGCCTTAGGCACATGGGTAAAAAATATATTTTAGATGTGACAATTATCAGAAAAATGATGAAAACAAACACTTTTGTCTCTGGATTAAAAGTGTTCTGAAGAATCGCTCACAATAACCCCAGGAAAAATGTATCAGGTCTGTTTCATAATGTACTGTATAGTTGCAAATAAAAGTGTGATTGTAAAGCAAAATGCTCTCTCACCGTTTAACTCCATGCTGCTTCTGTGCGTAGCGCGCTGCTATGGCCAGATTATTAAACATGCAGTAGCCATTCATCTTATCTGCTTGAGCGTGGTGACCAGGAGGCCTGTGTGTACAAGGAAAAAACAGTAACTCAAACGTAGATCAATATTAACTGAAAATGCAGAAATATTAGAATTGCTAAGAATAACAGATGCAACGAGACCTGTTGATGGAGAAGCCATTACGCAGCTGTGCTGTCATCACTTTATCCACCAGCTGGAGAACTGATCCCACCGCCAGACAGGCAGAGGCGAAAAACTCCTGGTAGAATTAAAAACAATTCCACAAAATTAAAACCATGTTGTTTGGCAACCATAAACAAATAAACTACATCACTTTGGAAGAACAATAAATTATTCTGATTATGTTTTATAATTTTATTTTTATTTTTTAAAAGCAATAAGCCGAAAGAGACTGAGAGTTACAGTTATTTTATTACCCTGATTCATGCTTAAAGGAAAATTTAAATTTGATGTTTATCTGCTTACCCCCAGGGCATCCAAGATGTAGGTGACTTTGTTACTTCAGTAGAACACAGACAGAGATTTTTTAACTCAAACTGATGCAGTCTGTCAGTCATATAATGCAAGTGGATAGGAATCACGGCTTTGAAAGACCAAATTCAAATTAAACCCTGCGGCTCGTGACGATACATTGATGTGTTAAGACACAAAACGATCAGTCTGTGCAAGAAACTGAACAGTATTTATATTGTTGCTTACCTCTGAATCACTGAAATAATAATAAAATAAATAAAATAAAAACAAGAATAAAAAAACAAGAAGAAGAAGAGGCGTCAGGCACCGGGTGTTGAGAAGAACATGCTCATGAGGACAGTTCGGACATTGCAGGGAAAATCAGAGGTAAAAATTATATAAATACTTGATTGCAAATAAATGCACAGACACTATTTAACTAAACAGAGATGACATCACTGAATTCAATGATGAACTGCCTTTAACTGTCATTTTGCATTATTGACGCACTGTTTTGCTAATGAATGTTGTTCAGTTGCTTTGACGCAATGTATTTTGTTTAAAGCGCTATATAAATAAAGGTGACTTAACTTGATTTGGCTTCTACTGAAGAAACAAAGTCACCTACATCTCGGATGCCCAGAGGGTAAGCAGATAAACATCAAATTTTCATTTTTGGGTGCACTATCCCTTTAAGCACTTAATAGTCATCAATATTGTTTTCAAGCTGACTTTGAGAAACATCAGGGAATGTAAGATTAACACTGAAACATTGGAACTGGAGTAATAAGCAAACAATAAATTCCTGAACTGGAGAAGATTTGTGATCAGGTGACTTACAGGATGCAGGTAGACAGAATCATATTTATGAGCCAGAGTCTTCAGCTCCTCCTCTGTCATATTCTGTGTGGACTTCATCAGCTCTACATACTCCTTCCTATTGAACACATCACATTGCCCCATGTGACAATCATAAAACCAACGCGATTAACAGTGTCAAGCTTGCATATAAACTTACGTATGAACGAGTAACAGCTCAGCTTCTGACACAGCTCTGGCCTTAAATGCAAAAATAAACCAATTAAAACTCAAAAACAGGAGGAATTCAGGGACAAGCCTGTTAATGATAACATCATCGCTACAGGAGTATCTCTACCTCTACTTGTACGCAGCGTCCCCGCAGACCTTCCGTCTCCAGCATCTCCATCACAGTGCTCACTCTCGCTGGACACTCCGGGTGACTGAAAACAAAGACATCCAACCCACTGTTACAGAATATATTTTATAAACCAATACTAAGTGAACTATTTCAAATGAGGTTAAATACAAGAATAAGTCACTAAAATCACAAAAAACATAATATTTATATTTTATTGCATCGTCAAATGAATGCTCAAATGAATTTTTGAAGGTTTTGTCTTTGAATGCTTTATAGCATCTACTGGAAAGACATAAAGGGTTACCAATTAATTAAAGGAAAAAATGAGACAGCATTTCTCAGTTTTAGGCAAACTATTGTCAATAAATGTAACCATCCTGAAGCATCACCTGGCATCCCAGAGGCAGTGAAAGCGAGTAAAGGCATCTACGTAGACAAGACCTGTTCCTGTTGCTTTAGTTTTACCACGAACATCCTAAAAAACATCCCCAAAAAATTCAAGAAGCCTTTCCAAAAGCACTCCATTTTTGAACATGCAATCTAACACTGATAAAGAAAATACTGCATGTGCTTAACTGAAAATGTGCATTAATGCCAAAGTTGGGGAGCTATATTAAAATGGACTTGCCACACCTACTTGTAATGAAAAGGAGTTAAACACAGTAATGCTATCTTTTTGAAATATGAAAAGCTACTGTAAGCTACTATGTGAGCTAATAGAGAAGGCAAGAATTGAGATAATTGGGCAGAAGAAGGGGGAAGAATTGCATGGAAAATAAAGTTGCAATTGACTAAAATCTTTAAGGTTTTTAAAAAGGAAATTCATGCTATTCATGCATAATTTTGCTTTTTGAAATATAATACAGACGATTCTTGACAAGTTTCATGAGAAAACACAGTGACTAAGCGTGATTAAGCGTCTACCATGTTTTTGAGTTCATTGCTCATCTCTTCCTCTTCTTTACTCCGATCCATTCTGCCCTTCCTCCGCGCCTCCTGTAGATTCTTCTTCTGGTTCGGATTGATGTTTTCTCTCTGGAGAACACAAAGGTCTTTCAGAGAAATCTGCATGCAGCCAAAAAACAGGAATCAATCAATCAAATAAAACACCAGCTCCCACATTGAAAAATGAGCAAAACACTGCGTAGATTAAGAGACTGAACTTCAAGAATATCTGTGGATTATTAACCTCTGAACGAAGCTACTCATGTACACACTGAAAAAAACACAGCAAATGATCAACACACGATGAACTAACAGGTGCTGAACACTGTCTTAAAGGAATACTTCATCCAAAAGTGTTAATATCAACACACCCTCAAGATGAGGATGAGTTTGTTTCTTCTGCAATGAATGGGTGCCATCAGAATGAGTCCAGATGACAAAAAACACAGTAATCCACACCACTCAAGTCCATCAGTTAATTTAATCAGAAGTGAAAAGCTGTGTGTTTGTAAGAAACAAATCCATCAGTAAGGCATTTTAACTTTAAACCTTTGTTTTGGCCAAAATACAAATCCAGCAACAATAAACAATACTTGCACTTTTCACTAGTTTAAAAGGAGCTTGATCTGTGCACATTTCTCTCCTGATTCAGATCCGACAATTTTTTTACTGGAAAATAGCCATGTTATTTGATAGAGGACTGTATCCAGATTATTTTGGCCAGAAGCAAAGGTTAAAACATCTTGATGATATTGTTTCTTACAAGCATGCAACAAATGCTCAGCTATTTGGCATCTCTTTCTGACGGCACCCATTCACTGCAGAGGATTCAAGTGTCTCCAAATCAGTTCTGATGAAATAATAAACTCATCAACATCTTGGATGCCCAGAGGGGGAGTAAAATATTTAGGTGAACTATTCCTTTAAATGGTTAACATGAATGTATTCTGACTTTGGTTTCAGGTGTTCCTCTCGGTGATCGAACAGAACCTTTGGAACCTGGAACAGGATCCATCAGTTTAGGATTTTACAGATTCACACCAGAGACTTTGAGAAGAAGAGGATGTTGTGAAAGGTGCTCAAAACATCTGTCAAAAGTCCCAAATTGCATGAATAAGAAATATAATTTATATGAAAGAACAAATAGTTTGACGATAAATTAGAGATTATGGCAAATGCTAGACTTAGTTTTATTCTATATACAGAATAAATAACTGTTAAATTAGCTATTTTAAGTTGTGACTATGACTGAATATGACTGTATAGCAGTTCATAACATGATAAGGGTTAATGTTATATTATAAAAAGTTACTAAATAATAAATGAAAATATATAACACCATATCCATCCATTCAATCATTCCACAAATTCAATATCAAGAGCAAAATATCTTAATATTTAACGAGATGTACAAAACAGACCATTTAATTTTCTTTCTTAATAAAGAAACGTCTGAAAAAAAAGAAAGTAAAAAAATGACAGATGTCTGAAGAATGTACAGAACAGGTTTACTTACTGCTTTCAGAAATGTGTGGTGTATAAGATATAACCAGATTTGCTGTCAGATTCTTATGCCTTTCGTAAAAACACTCTTTGAAATTCTGAAAAACAATGTGTCGGTCATTTGATTCTAAAGCTGTCTGCTTTCCTAAGTTTCCGTGGCTGTTGTTATTTTCTGGACTGGATATAAAAGTGCAACATGAACGTAGCAAAATGGGGACCGCATAGCAGACACAACTGTAAGATCAATATTAACTAGAAAGGGTACGAAAAAAGCACAATAATGTTTTGTTTAGAAATGCTAACGGCTAACACGCCCAACTGTGCTGAAAAATGACACTAATCTGTGTCTGTGAACCATTTCCTCTGAGACATGAAGCGCTTCGTCCTCTAGGGGGCGCGTGGAGGCTCCGACGCTCAATTAACGCTTATTAAGTCTATTAAAAAGTCAGTGTTATTTCAAATGAAGTGCTTTCTGACTAAAATTAATTTCGAAGACAGAGTAATCTCTATAAAAAGTATTTTCACCTGAACCACTAAACTGCAAAACCTCGTCCATTACCGTAATATAATGTTAAACACAAGTCATACATAGCGTACTAAATCAATTAAAACCCTCAAGCATCCTTCGGGACAAATGTGGGCAAAATATGTATTATTATTTATAGTTTTACTCTTAATCTTAAATGAGGGTTACAAGACTTGGCATCTGAGGTTTGCAAAATTGGGCACCCATATGAAATTAAAGGGAAATATATAATTCAGAGCATTTCTTTATTTGTGCAATAAAAATCTAATAATCGAACACAATGCAGATCATACATACACATAAATGAAGGGCTGAGACTACAACATCCTCAGTGTGCAAACACTCACACCCTCTCTCTCTCTCTCTCTCTCTCTCTCTCTCTCTCTCTCTCTCACACACACACACACACACACACATACACTTCAGTGCCAGATCAAAGTACTAATGTTTGATTACAAACAAAACATGTCTGAAAGATGCTACTTGATAGGTTTATTGTTAATTCTTACCTGTTTGGTACCATTTTACTATTTTGAGTTATTAATTTGTTTATTGTATTTTTTTTATGCCAGAAATAAATGATTACTGTCTCCTACTTTGTCGTTTCCTGTAATTTCACTCAACACAGATTTATATTTTTATTTTTTAATTCAAAAATGTTAACTTGTAAGAAAATCTAAAACTTAAGAGGTTACGCTCATTATAACATTGATTTATACAGATTTCAGCCTATATGCAACCACTGAGTACTACAGACAAATACTGATAGTAAGATGCTAGAGTGTTAAAAAGCACTTCCTCGTCGCTAAACCCCGCCCCTATTGAACAAGCTTTTTACATTTACCAACCATTCTTCCCCTTTCTGTTTCTCCTAGGCGTGAGCATAGACATCATATGGGCGCGAGAGCAGGCGCATTGAAATGACGTCATTAACGCAGAGCGCGTGCTCGCTTGCAGTCTGTGATGAAATCATAAACAGTAAAAGAAACACTGGAGGTCAGTGCTGCGTATTTAACGAAAGTTGTGATTATAAGACAAAATTGTCAATCCGCCTGACAAGAGACTTTGCATGTAATAAAATTCTCAAAGAAAGATTCAGATATATAATTATGCACACTATTTACGAAGGCACCTGCTTATTTTTGTTAGCTTTATTTTTCAGGGTTTTTTTCCTACTTAATTTATGTGAGTGGTCAAGGGCCAACTTGTACAATAATACAATATTTGAAGTTTGCCTTATAGGCTAAAACATGGGACTTTTGTTTTCAAACTGTAATCTGTAAGGTAGTGCTAGAGCTCGGTGGAGGAAAATGAATGAATAAATAAATGCTTAAACATTTGATCAAATAAAATTAATAAATTATTAATAAAAAATTACATCTAACATTACAGTACTATGTTGAAAACAAAAAACATAATAATGTAATGTAATGCAACAAAAACATTTCCCAAATAATATTTTACACATTATTTATAATAGCATATCAATTTTCACAGTACAAATTATAAATTAAAATATATAGTTTTATTTTACAATTCAGGCTGGGAGTCCCTTGCACAAGGATGATCATATTTAGGGATTTTTTCCACCTGTAATTATGACAAAGCCCCTTATTTTCAATATTTGATCTAATAATTGATATAATAAATTAATCAACCATGATGTATTTAGTAATTCAGAAATTAAAGAGCTGCATGTTCTTCATTAAAACAAGTAGCTATTGGGTCGTTTTTTTTAGCAGTTCAATTTGCATCAAAATTAGATTATTTAAATGTATTAATAATACCTTATTAACTGAAATACTTTCAAGTCATCCTAAGTTAGCTCTAAAAAAAAATAAAAAACCGATGAGGCACTATTAAAACAACTACAATGATACAGGTAACTATTTAATCAGAATACACAGCTACATTTGAATGGCTGTCAGTGGAGAAAGATGCTATGGGGTCAATGAGGTCAACGACCTAAATCTTGACTTCTCTAATGTTTCTCACATATTTCATGGCAGTTTGTATTGTGATCAACATTTTTGGCATACAAAAGCAGTTTATTTAGCATACTGAGACATGACCTCTATGGGTTTTAAACAAAAACAAAAACCCCATTAAAGCCCTTCTTGTCTCTGTCAGTCTGTTTACGTGAATGGAAAAGAGGTTGCGAGCGTGAGCGCGGTGGAGCTGGCGAGCGCTAACGTTCGGGCCTGTACGTGTCGGCTGGACCTGTCCTGTGGTTGCTAATCTCTCCCAGTCATTCAGTAGCATTTCCCCCACACTATGGTGCCGACTCCACCAGATAACACGCCTTCACCCTGAATGGAGGAAGCCCATGACAGAAAAAAGCAAACGATGTGCCTTGTGCACCAGGCTTGAAAAAACACCCATGCCATTGCTTGCAACCTCTTTCTGTGCATCTCCCTTTCCCTTTTGCACTTTTTTTTATAGAGTCCGGAAAACCAGAAGCCGCCTGCGTTGCACAATGAGGCTCCACTAGAAGCCAGGGGAGCAGAGCTATGTGGTCAACCATGAGAGATGGAAACAGATGAAGGAGAGGGGAGGGGTGCTATCTGAGATATCATCGCCAACCAGAGCTCAGCTCACACAGACACCCATATTCCATAGCGCTGAGGCCTTTTTCCAGACTGACATGGAACAATGCACGCATTAACGCCAATCTGGTGGCTCAGTGATGCAGGGATTGTAGTTTGCGTGTGTGTTTGGTTGACACTGAATGTCATGTCTGCCATAACAGGTTGATTAGAGTTATGATTTTGACTAGAAAGGAACCACTGAGAACTCTTTTGTTAACATACTGTAACAAAAGCTTAATAACACTAGGAACACCTCAGAAACTGTATAGCAAAACCATGGCAAACTCACACAACAGCCAAACTTTCTCACATGGCAAAAAAAAAAATATATATATATAAAAAAAACCTGGCCAAAATATATTCTACACATGTATTTTAAATAATTCTTAATCAAATATATAATGCTCTTATGCTCAATTAAATATTTTTAGTTTCTACCTTTATATACCAAAATAGATTTCAAAATGTACTTAAAAAAAAAAAAGGCCAAATATAGAAAAATATTTACGTACAGTTAGTATTATATGTTTTGGCCTTTTTCTATTTTGATATAGATATTATATATTTGAAAAGATATTTTAGCCCATATATATATATATATATATATATATTTATATATACATATATACACACACACACACACACACACACATATAGAGAGAGCAACATATGATATAAATAAGGAAGTGGAACATCTATGAATTTGCCTGTGATTTGCAAAACTAAGCTATAATGTGTTTCAGACTATAAATCATACATAATAAAAAAAAATACTGTTGAAGAAATGTTTCTTCCACAGTACAATCTGAACTAATTGTCACTGATACAGCTCGTATGATTTATACATTTTGGCATCACTCATCCCCTATGAGCAGCACTTGACCTGCTCCTCCACTCTATGGAAAGTGCTGGATTTGCATATGTGCTGTCATGGCACATCGTAACTGTTGAACTCCCACTACAAACTAATTCATGCAGGCTGCAGAGTTCACAATGGATTGATAGAAAAACCACAACCACAACTTCAAACATCTGTTATGATGCAGTCACGTCAAGGAGCCTTGCCGGTTTGATATAAAGAATTCAAGCAAGTCTTCACACTCCTCTTGCATCTTGTCAAGATTTGCAGCACATGCAAAAAGAAAACAATGCTTTACAAAAATGTTTAATTGTAAACTGCATTCTTTTTCCATACAACATTTTAAAAACAGCCTACACGTTCACAAAGAAAAGTGTTAAAGAAAGATATAGAAAAGTGATTACAAACACACAAAAACTGAAGACAGTCTATATATTTAAAAGTTTGGGGTTGGTTTTTGAAAGAAATCTCTTCTGCTCACCGAGGCTGCATATATTTGATCAGAAAATAGAGTAAAAACTGTAATTATGTGAAATATTATTACTATTTAAAATAGTTTTCTATTTGAATATATTTTAAATGGCAATTTACTGCTATGATGCAAAGTTGTATTTTCAGCATCATTACTCCAGTCTTCAGCATCACATACATCACAATATTTCTGATTATTATCCATGTTGAAACAGTTTTGCTGCTTTACATTTTTGTAGACACTGCAATACTTTTTTTCAGGATTCTCTGATGGATAAAAAGGTCATAAGAAGAGCATTTTTGTAACATTATAAATGTCTTTACTGTCACTTTTGATCAATCTAATGCATCCTTGCTGAATAGAAGTATTCATTTCTTAAAAAACATATACCTTTCGGAACCCCAAACCTTTGTCAAAATGTTCATGTAGTTTTATAACTGTGGACATGTTCCACTAACGCTTTACCACATGCTTCATAATAGTTTTAATCTTTCAAGCTTTTCAAATCTAACAAACTTGTAAAGTGGGTTTGTTCTGTCTTTCTTTAAAATAAACGCACATGATTTTATGTTTTCTATACAGTGGATTGAGATTCCGACATCATGTGTGACTTAAGCATCCAAATATTTTTAGGGCAACATGTTTTTTTCATGCATCTACATCTGTTAAGTTTTCAAGCATGTTTTTACTGAGTATGTTTACACATGGCTGGGCAGCTGGGAGTGTTTTGTACAACATGATTCCCGTCACACCATGCTGGGTAAGATGGCAGCTGGTGGGTGGCATGGGTAGGGCAGGCTGGGCGTGGAAGGCAGCGGTGGGCGGCAGTGAATGGGATGAGTGGCTGTAGACGCCCAGAGCTCCTGGACTCTGAGAATACAAGTCAAAATGCTGATCAGATGCAGGATTCTTTGAAAAATACAGATTCTCCTCTGTGGCGCTAAACTTCTTCCCTTTCCTGTTCTTGCTAGACATCTTACGGTTGCGCGTCTGGATGCCTTCCTTCTTCATAGTGAGCGGTCTGTTCACCTGATGAGAAGGATTGAAGTATTAGATGCAGAACTAGAGTTAGAGCTACTGTGTGTAATTTCCAGCCAAATGGAGTTGTATAAATTATGATCATCTGGAAGAAATTTGACAAAACTACTTTACGGTGTAGAGTTAGTCAGAAGCTCACTGAAAGTGTTGCAGAGCTACAGGGAGGAAATGACTATGAATGATTTGTTTTTGTTTTGCTCGCAATACACAGAACGAATTCATGCAAATCAGGTAACGGCACAAATGCAGGCAAACATTTGGTGCTGGATGCAATTTGGATGCTGCGATTCCCACTTGTGAGTGACACAACTTTACAGTGAATGAGACCACAGATTTTTACATGCATCAGCTTTTACTCAATTAACCCAATACAATTTGTACATTTGAATAAAAAAGTAAAGTGAAATGAGTGAAGGTGCTCACATTGTGAAGCTTGAAATAGAGTCCGCAAGCGTTACACACGGGCTCTCCGCTGGTGTTGCGTCTCCACAGCGTGGTGGTGCTGGTCTGACAGTTCGCACATTGAGTTCCTGTTCGCTTACTGATGACCTAAAGAGAGAAATATCAAATAGCAGAAAGTCTATAAATCAAAACAGTAAGACTTGTTTTTTTTTCTAAAGAAATGAATACTTTTATTCAGCAGAGACACATTAAATTGTTCAAAAGTGACAGTAAAGGCATTTATAATACTGCAAAAGATATTTGAAATAAATGCTGTACTTTTGAACTCCCTTCCACAAAAACAATAAGCAGCACAACAGCGAATCAGCATATTAGAATGATTTCTGAAGGATCATGTGACACTGAAGACTGGAGTAATGGTGCTGAAAATACAGCTTAACTATCACAGGAATAAATTACATTTTAAAATACATTCAAATTGTAATAATATTTCACAGTTTTTACAGTATTTTTGATCAAATAAATCTTTTTTTTTTTTTAAGTTAATTCTGTAAATCAGTGAATTGAGCATAAGTGAGGTGTACCAGTCTCTTTTTGGGTCGGATGAGGGGTCTGTTCTGTCTATTCATCTTGTGGTACAGACCGCAGGCATTGCAGAGGTAGTGTCCCGTTCCATCACGCCGCCACAGAGGGGATGCAGTGGCCCCACAGTTCACACACTCACGTGGCTCTGTCGCCACAAAAGATCAGAAATAATGTTTACATTGCACATCATTGCCCGGCTTTATCAGAAATACACAAAGAAAAAATAAAGATTTCAATTAGAGCATTTACAGGCCGATGTCCTACTTTTATTTTGTTTGTTAGAAAACCATTTATGTTCATTTATGATTTTTAAACAATTCAGAAACCAATGTACTGATTGAGTAACATCAAAGAACCATGTAGTAACTGAACCACAAAGAACCACTGCAGAACATTCTAATTTAATCTTTTTTGTTTTTACATTTTGACAGTAAAATATAAAGGTAAATACTGGGGTAAAAACCTGTTAGTTGGTTAACAATAAGTTCCCTTATTTTACAGTATACTGTGAAACTGTATCTAAGGGACTTTTCTAAAATACTGTTTAATTTACAGTTTTCATCTTATAATTTACAGTTAAAAACTGTAAGCTTACATTCCCAGAATTCCCTGTGTGACAATTCATTCATCTTAGTTCATTAGGGCACAATGCTACATCTTATGTTAATTCATATTTATTGCATTATTTTAGTGTCATATGTATTAGTTTTTACCTCAGCTTATGGAAAAGATACTTGCAAGATAGTTTATTTTTAAGGTAAAAAAACTGATTTGAGTCATTTTAAATAAAAATGGTTTTACTAAAATACTTTTTTTTTTAATTTAACTATGAAAAATGTTGGGATTTAAATATTGTAATTGTTCTACACTGTGTTGTTTGTTTGGATACTATAATAAAATGTATTAAAAATAGAATAACAATAAAAAGACCAGAATGGCTCGAGTTAATGGATCGCCCCATGAAGGGTTGGACTCTAGAACATTCTTAAATCAAGATACATTTAATTGAGAAGCAAAATTACACAAAATATTTAGCCATTTTCCATAAATAAATAAATTTTAAAAAAAAATTGAAATATTATACTTCCTCACCTAAAGGAGAGAGTTTCATCTTGCTGCATAATTTGGGTGAGAAGGACGAGGGTGTGTAGAGAAGTGAACTGTTGTAGTTCTCTGTGAAGCTCCCATAGGGACTGTAGTGGCTCAGTGACTGCGAGTGTGTTTTTGAGGAGTGTGTCTGCGCATACACACTGGTCAATGAGGGGGAAAACACACCGCCAAACGCTTCCCCACCTCCAGGAGGACTCAGCCTCTGTCCTTTCATGCTCTCCTGCACAATAAGGGTGTCCTTTTGGTCCTGGATAAGGGAGGGAAGGGCAGAACGAGGCGCTCTGGCAGAGGAGAGAGGCGTGGAGCCGTGGAAGGATGAGGAAAACGCACTGCTGTGCCAGGATGATGGGGAGGATGGGAAGAGGTTGGTTAGAGATGGGCCGTTCGAACTTTCCAGCCAGGACAGGTTTCCCAGGAATGGAGAAGAGTAAACGGGATATACTGAGAGAGAGAAGGAGGAAGGAAGGAAGCTTTAAAGAAAGAAACTTAAATTGGGGAAGTCTGTTAATGAAGCTCCAATGGGTGACTTAAGTAAAAAGATCATGTTAATAGCACCAAAGAGACACTGTGATATGTATGGAAGTCTGTTTCTGCCACTAAATAGAAAATAAAACAAGGTAATTGTACTTTTTATCTCTAAATTCTGACTTGTTGTCAGATATGAACTCGCAATTCTGAGAAAAAAGTCAGAATTGTGAGATAAAAAGTCGTTACCTTGTTTTATTTTCTATTCAGTGACAGAAAAAAGCTTCCATAGATATGAGAAAGTATTTGGACATAAAAAGTATTTTTTTTTACTTGTGTAAAAATGCTAAATTAAAAAAGAAAAAAATCTTACAATTGTTAATGCTTATAATTTAATTTAGATCTTCAAAGCACAAATCCTGACTCTTTCCTCTTTCCTCTTATTGAGTAGTTAAGACTTTTATTCAAATTTTAGTCAACTTTTATTCATAACAGCCAATGACATTTAGGAGATTTGCCTTGTGAAGAGACACAACACTATGGAAGCCATTTCCACCAATGAATAAATTCTTTTTAAACGTTATCGCAACCTTTCACCTCACAATTCAGGTTTTTTTTTTTACAGAATTGTGAGATATAAACTCGCAATTGCGAGTCCAATTCAACATCTCAACAAATTAGAATACTTCATAAGACCAATAAAAAAAATAAAACTTTTTAGTGAATTGTTGGCCTTCTGGAAAGTATGTTCATTTACTGTACACATACTCAATACTTGGTAGGGGCTCTTTTTGCTTTAATCACTGCCTCAATTCAGCGTGGCATGGAGGTGATCAGTTTGTGGCACTGCTGAGGTGGTTTGGAAGCCCAGGTTCTTTGACAGTGGCCTTCAGCTCATCTACAAATCCTGCTGGAAAATCAAATCAGCATCTTCAAAAAGCTGGTCAGCAGAAGGAAGCATGAAGTACTCCAAAATTTCTTGGTAAACAGGTGCATTGATTTTGGTTTTCAAAAAACACAATGGACTAACACCGGCAGATGACATTGCACCCCAAATCATCACAGACTGCGGAAACTTAACACTGGACTTCAAGCAACTTGGGCTATGAGCTTCTCCACCCTTCCGCCAGACTCTAGGACCTTGGTTTCCAAATGAAATACAAAACTTGATCTCAACTGAAAAGAAGACTTTGGACCACTGGGCAACAGTCCAGTTCTTCTTCTCCTTAGCCCAAGTAAGACTCTGATGTTGTGTGTGGTTCAGCTAATTCCTTGACACTTCTGTGTGTGGTGGCTCTTGATGCCTTGACCCGAGCCTCAGTCCATTCCTTGTGAAGTTCACTCAAATTCTTGAATCAATTTTCCTTGACAATCCTCATAAGGCTGCAGTTCTCTCGGTTGGTTGTACATCTTTTTCTTCCACACTTTTTCCTTCAAATCAACTTTGAATACAGCACTCTGTTAACAGCCAGCTTCTTTGGCAATTAATTAATGTATGTGGCTTACCCTCCTTGTAAAAGGTGTCAATAGCTGCTTTTCCACTTTCGGACCAGTGCGAGACAGTGCTTTAAATGGGCCAGGCAGGGCTAATAGCCTCGGACCTGTAGCACCAAGGCCAAAATAGCGCTGCATTTCCAGTCGGGCCAGAAGCTCTGCTGTGTTACACTAAAACCCACCCTTTACACGCCCCTCTAGAACAACATCACGCAACCCCATTGTTTCACCAACAAAGAGAAGAAATAAGTCACTGGAACTAGCACGATCAAAAAACAACATGATAAAAGCGGACGTTTGTTTGCATGCTTTGTTAATATTTAAATCCAAAAGCATCAAAGTTTTTTTATAATAAGTGATACATTGATCATAATGAATTAATTTATCCGGATTTAAAATTAGTCACATAGAAATAAAGCGTTATGAACAGCCTGCTATTCAGTCGAGTCTGTTTCTGTTTATTTGTAGTCACAGTATATAGGCTACATCACATTTAGAAAGAATGATCATTTCTATATTTTTATAAAAGCTCCCGAAAAAAAATTATTATATTTTTATGACATAGGCTACAAGGAGCTAAACTCTCGAGATGAGACTTGCGACAGATAAAATATGTTGCTAAATAATTACACAATTGTGATAGAGAATAAGAAGCTGCTGTCTGATTTCTAAAAGTAGTCGTATTTACCATGTTTAATATGGTAACGTTAATGGTAAATACACAATTGTGATAGAGAATAAAAAGCTGCTGTCTGATATCTTAAAGTAGTCGCATTTTCATGTTCATATTGTCGAACGTTCATTCCAAATTATCTTATCAAAGAATCGCCCTTGAGCGCTTTGGCTCATGGGAAGGGCTTGCAACCCCATGATAAACTGATCTGGATTCCAGAAGCAGAGAAAGCATTTAAGAATATACTATTGCTACAAACATCACCAACACTGGGACTCCCAGACCCAGAGAGAAATTTTGTACAAACTGTTGATGAGAGAATGGGTTTCTGACTTCTGTTCTGTTACAGGATCATGGGGGAGACCTGTGGCCTATTTTTCAAGTAAGCTCGATCCGGTAGCAGCAGGCATGCAAACATGCCTGAGAGCTGTTGCATCTGCAGAAAAAAAGCTATTTTAGCTTCAAGAGAAATTGTGGGGTAGTCTGATGTGACCTTACTCGTGCCACACATGGTCTTTGTGATCCTGTTGGAACAGAAAACATCCCATTTGTCAATGGCCAGGTGGCTCAGGTACAGTGCAATTCTATTAGAAATGCCAAACATCACAATTAAAAGATGCACAGTGTTAAATCCAGCTACACTGCTCCCTACGAAGCAGGATGGGAAAGCACATGATTGTGTTGCCACACTTGAACAGGTCTGTCCACCAAGACCAGATTTTAAAAGAAACCCCCTTAGAAAATGCTGACTTAATTCTATTCATTGATGGTTCAGCATCTAGAGACCCAAATAATTGGCAATAACAGAGCAAGCTAAGCCGTAACCACTGCATATGCAACAATAAGGTCTGGAGCGCTCCCTGCGCATTGCTCTGCGCAAGCGACTGAATTGGTAGCATTGACGGAGGCTTGTAAAATTGCTGATGGACAAACAGTTACCATTTTTACAAATTCTTGTTATTCTTTTGGGTTTGTCATGATTTTGGGGCATTGTGGAAGCACAGGAAATTTATAAAGTCTGATGGTAAGCCTGATTTAAACCATGATAAAATAGCAGCATTGTTAGAAGCATTTTTGCTACCAAAGTCAGTTGATATCTTCAAATGCGTCACACATTCCAAAAGTTATGATTTTTTTGTTTTTAGGTAACAAGTAAGCTGATACCACGACGAAGGACGCAGCGATGAAAACAGAACCTTCTTTTACCTGTGTAACATTTAAAAATGAATAATTTACAATCCCTTCTGATTCTCTTACAGCAATGCAAACTTTTGCCACAGCAGAGGAGAAGAAACAATGGGTGAAGGCCGAGTGCAAAGTACTGAAGACAGACCATGTCTGCCAAAACACTTTTTCCACACTATGCAAAACTTGTACATGGCCTAGATCACATGAGTTAAGGGGGAATGAATGATTTGCTAAATCAATATTGGTTCACAAAGGGATTCACTTTCTTTGTGATATTGTCAATCATGCATGATCTGTGCCACAAGCAAAGTGGACAGAGGGCAAATGATGCCTCAAGCGGCACACCCACTTCCAAATTAGCAATTTGATAATATAATGTACAATTGAAAGCAAAATTGATAATGCAAATGAAACCATCAGTCAGATGTGACATTAAAGAACAAATTAATGAAGTGTTGTGAGCAAACAGGACTGTCTTTGGTAAAAGCACTCCCCATTGTGTTAATGTATATGAGAATGAGGAAAAAGAACAAAGTCTAACTTGAGTCCATTTGAAATTTTGTTTGGCATGCTAACTTCCAGTGGAGTAGGAGCAGAACCACAACCACTGTCCTCTACAGCCTTGTGTGAAGAAAACATGATAAATTATTGTCAAAAGTTGTCTCTTGTTCTCTCTCAGATATCTTAGCGGGTAAAGGATGCTCTGCCCAAGCCAGAGGAAGGAGTCTTGCATGGTATCAGGTCTTGCTGATAAAACATAGAGGTAAAAGTGGCAGAGAGAGCTACGAGGTTACACGCAAGTCACTGCAGGTTCGAGCGCCACCAGAGGGCTACAGCTCAGTAATGTTATTGACCAGATGCCCCGTGCCAAGGGGGACGTCTGGATGACTTAGGTGAACAAACATACAGTGGTGTATGGGAGCTGAACACGCAGCAACATCACTGTGTGGGAGTGATCTGAGGTCAGTTTGGGCCAACGGATGACAGCGAGGGACTTGAGCTGTTAGGAAACATACCATCCGACCACTGCAGCGAAACTACACAACCAGCTCGACAGGAGGGAACACAGGCTGTGGAACGGAGCTGAGAAGTTCTTCCATGCTGTAATTCAGGCGCTTGGGGTCAGCCTTCTTCAAATTTAAGTCAAAATCGCAAGGTATGAACTGATACGTTTCCTGAACACTACTAAGGTGATGTGGGAAGGCATCAAGAAGAAACTAAGAGGACTGAGGCTGACTGCACTGCAAGACTGACTTGTTCTGGAGAATATATTGGGTTAATTGCCATCTCAGCACTGGCCATGATTTTATTTTTGCTGTGTATGTGGCCTTGTGTAGTGGGAATGATTAGAAGAGCTGTAAATTCAATCATGAAATCTTTAGTAACGTATCAGAGTAATGTACAATGTCTTGAAAATTATGAAGACAATGAGATGCTAAAATCTGACACCTGCAGCAGCTCTACAGAAGAAGAGTAGTTAGTAAGCATTACGTGCTGTAGAATAAAGAGGGTCTAAAGCAGGTCATTGTCTGTGTTACGAGATGATCCAACTGGAAGGAAAGTTAAGAAAGTTTTTTCTGTTTGAATATCAGACTAAGATTTTAACATATAATCAAATATAAGAGTTATTGTTTTCTTTATAGCTTGCTTATATGTTAGGAATGACTATGTTCCATAAACAACAATGCAAATGCTTTTTTTCGCCCTTATGGTGTAATGGTGTTTTAAATCTTGAATTTACATGATTGATGTAAACTATAAGGGGAATGTGTTCACAAATGTATCTACATTTAATCAATATAAGTTATCAATAATGATCATGACATTTTTAGTTTTGTTAATTTGGCATTGATTGCATTCATCTCATTTAAGCATCTTTTAAACATACAATGAATAAGGTAGCAAATTTAGTCTATAGGGATATTGAGTTATTTTATGTAACTTGTACACGTAACTGCTTTAGGTTGAAAAACAACATTTATGGGGAAACTGTGTACCAGGGACAGGCAGTTTTGTGAGTGACCAGACATCTTCCATGTAATGTGCATGAGATGTGCATGTGTTATGGGGTGATGTGCACTGAGCAACATGATTGGCTCAAAGGTCCTAATCTGTCCTTCAATGTATCTTTTTACATACTATAAAAAGTGGGCTGTGAGTCTGTGTGCACACATCTCTTTGCACACAGACTCAAGCTGTGTGTAAACCAGATCATTCTCTGCAGAGAATTAAAGCAATACAAAGACAAAACTCTGTTTGATTTTTTCATTCTCAGTCTCTACAAATTGTTATTGAATTAGAATTTCCATGACACCATTTTGAAGGCTCAGGAAACCTTTGCAGGTGTTTTGAGTTGATTAGCTGATTGGCATGTCACCATATTCTAATTTGGTGAGATCGTGAATTGGTGGGTTTTTGTTAACTGTGAGCCAAAATCATCACAAATAAAAGGATCAAAGACTTAAACTACTTTAGTCTATGTGCATTGACTTTATTTAATACACAAGTTTCACAATTTGAGTTGAACTACTGATATAAACTTTCCACAACATTCTAATTTATTGAGATGCACCTGTATGTTCTCAGAATTGCAAATGTTAATTTATATCTCACAGTTCTGACTTTATTTCTCAGAAATGCGAGTTTATATCTCACAATTATGACTTTCTAAATCGCTATTGCAAATTTGTATCACGCAATTATGAAAATAATTTCAGAAACGGGCTTCTTTAACAATACATTTGAAATATAACCATTGCTGAAGACGTCAAAATAGCTAGATAGTCCCATACTTTCACTTACATATGGTTTCTCTGTACTAGTATAGGCTTTTTTCTTTATAGGACAATACAGTACATTTTGGACATGTTAATACTATGGCACTGTTCTTAAAGTGGCAAAAAATGTAATAGCATATGAATATGGTAATTGTTCGGTACAGTACACACTGCTATTTGATTAAATAAACGCAGCCTCTGTGAGCAGAAGAGGCTTCTTTCACCTCAAACTTGTGTATGGTAGGTAATGTATTTCAAATACCATGTGACACTGCCATAATATGTCTTGACAGTGTGCTGTGTCCTGTACATGCAGCACTTACCTGAGCTGGTTTGAAAAGCTCCAGATGGACGACCATTGACAGGGCTGCTGAATAAAGAGGGCAGGCTGCTGTGATCGGCATCGGTGTAGGGGTACACTGAACCCTCCTCAGTGTGGACCATATAGCTGGAGTCAGGTGGGTAAGTGGGCATCACTTCTGATGATACCATGGAGGAGGAAACCCAGCGAGCTTGTTCAGCGGAGGTCTCCATGTCTGTCAGGATCTCCTTTTGTACTGTGTGAATAAGGAAATTTAATGCACATGGAAAATGTCACATTATATATATATATATATATATATATATATATATATATATATATATATATATATATTTCACCCTGAAGTAGCATGTTAAAGTGTAGTGCAATGACAGAAAACCTCCTAATTATGCATATTTCTGTTAGTAAGAACAAGAAGATTTTTTTCTATTGAGTGTATCAGTTACAATCAAAGCTATTATTTAATTATTTCAATAACTGCAATAGAATATCTTCAGTTGAAAGCTGAGCCGTATACAAATACATTTCACAAATACATTCTAAGTATGTTTGGAAATCAATCTGCAATCGTAATAACTTTTAAGAATATTTACATTTCAAATGACATTTAACACAAAACCCATAATTTTACATAGCAAACAACCCCTTAAGCACATATCTTACAATAAATGATACTGATTTGAAGAGAACAAGACAAATCACAACAGCAGTGACAGTGTCACCTGTCTATTAACAGAAATTACACTTGGAATCAAATTACTCTAAAAGCAAGATAAGCATCGCTTGCATTGTTTGATTTGCTTATGCAGCTGTAGATATGGTAATGTAGATCTGATTGTAAAGTGGCATACCTGAGCTTATCAGTTTGGTCTTCAGGACAGGTGTCTGTGACAAAAATGAGCACCGCTGATGGTCAGAACTGTATGAAGATGTGAAGATTTCTGTGCTCTGGCATTGTGGGTGATTGAGGTTAGACATGTGGGGACAGTGGGTGGAGCCACAAACAGGTCAGCTTCAGCAAATGGTGTGTCTCATAAGTTCAAATGCACAAAAAAGTCTGGAAATATGCCACATCAGTCTACACTGCAAATGAGAATTACAAATATGCAAAGCCAACATAGAGTATAAAGACCAACATCTAATTCTCAGATCTGCTAAAACACAGAAAGGTTTCTATGTGGAAGTTGAACCTAATTCATCAAGAACATTTGAGTAAATTCTCAAATATAAGCTTTAAACTATTTTACAATTATACTTAAAGTATAAGGCATATAAAACTCAATTTAAAGAAATAACCAAACTTAAAATATGAAAATAATCGAATCACATCTACATCACTCACCCCAATGCCATTCCAAACCTGTTTGACTTTCTTTTGTGGAGCACAAAAGAAGAAATTTGGTCTCCATTGGCTTTCACTGTATGGACAAGAAATTTCTAAATATATTTTGTGTTCCACAGAAGAAAGAAAAACAAAAAGGTTTGGAACAATGTAAGAATGAGCAAATAATGACAGTATTTCTTTTTGCATGAACTATCCCTTTAACTAAACTTGCTATAAATTCTATCAATTCTAACCATCGTAAAACATAAATAAAAATTTTGATAGAAGCCAAACCACCAGTGGAACAAAAGGGAAAGTGGAGCCAATAAAAGATGCAAAGCGCAGCTTAATATGTAACACAAGAGGACAGTTGAGCTGATTACACTAATGCAAATAGAGACAAATGCTGCAATCGTTCTAAAGATGTCCAGCTTCACATGCACACAGAGCAAGGCTGTGGAAGTCATTTGTTAATCAAAGCGTACCGTTTTCTTTCCTTTTGTTTGTTCAGTCTGAAGGGAAATTAGAGCAGTCAATGATGCTGTGTGTTAGAGTGTCTGTCATTTAGCTCAAAAAATGTAAAGTATAACAGACTTCAACAGAATAAAAAGTCCTGGTCTGGAGGTTGTTTGCCTGAAATATAGTGTCCATGTTAATTTAACAGATTCACTGAAGTTACACTATATACTTCCACCTTTGATGGAGAAGTTGTGTGATGTATTTTCACAAGAGATTCACAACTATGACTGCGTTAGTGATTAAAGTAATAAAGTTATAAAGTAATAATGTAATGTAAAAACTGATATAAAACAGAACTGCTTTGCACACTATTAATAGAAACTAGTTGTTTGCATGTTGAGTGATAAGACTAGCTTCCTTCACAGCTTTTCAACAATGTAATGATCATTTGAAAGGTAGAATCTTTCCCTATGGTTATTAATTATATAACAGGGGATGTACACTACTGTTCAAAAGTTTTAATGTTTATAAATATTTATTTTCTGCTCACCAAAGCTGCAGTAAAATTGTAAAATGTTATTAATATTTTGGATAACCGTTTTCTATTTGAACAATTTTAAAATGTAATTTATTCCTGTGATGCAAAGCTGAATTTTCCAGCATCATTACTCCAGACTTTAGTGTCAAACGATCCTTCAGAAATCATTCTGATATGCTGATTTGCTGCTGTGCTGCTTATTGTTTTTGTGGAAGTGATTTCGAAATAAAGGCATTTATTGCAAATATCTTTTGCAGTATTATAAATTTATTTACTGTCACTTTTGATCAATTTCTTTTAATTAGCAATGTTGAAAACAGTTGTGGTGCTTTATATTACACTTATTTCAGTTAACAACAGCATTTATCTAAAAACATTATAATAATAATCTTTTGTAACATTATAAATGTCTTCACTGTCACTTTTGATAAATTTAATGCACCCTTACTGAAGAAAACAAAAACAAAACTGGTGCATAAAACTTACTGGGAAGAGTGTTGACACTTAACTGCATGCGTCGTGACCAAACCTGTTCTGGTGCATCACTGTATAAAGTTACGGCTAACTGAATAAAACCAAAATCAGTTAATTTCCACTGACTGGTGAAAAATGATAAGGTTAATGGTTGTTTGGCAGAAAGGAAGACTCGTGGGGACTCGCTTTTTTTCCATTGGCATTTTACAATCCCACTGAAGTGGAGTAAGTTAAACAGCTTTAGATGATATCAAGTCAAATAGGCTACTACTCGAGCATGTGTACTGTAGCATGTAAAATGAAACGGAAATATTTATATACAAATACAACGAGACATGCCGTTTGAAAGTTCACCAATAGTCTATTCAGTAAAACTGAACATTATACAGCATATTCCTTTTTAATACAGCATTACAATAAATAATCTGAACATTTATTTAGTTTTTCATTCTCAAGAAATGACAAACCATACTTTTGTAAGTGACATGTTTTGACTCTTTGTCATAATTATAATACTAATAATTTTGCATTTTTATTCCATAATTGATTTTCTCTTGAAAATATTTGATGATATTTAAACACATAAATCTAGACATGCCATTTGAGAGTTTACTAAAAGTATGCTCAGGAAAACTGAAACATTATATAACCTATTTCTTTCTTACCATCTAATAATTTTTTTTTTTCTTCAAATTTTTTTTACTTTTGCACTTCCTGGTGTAAAACGAAGTACAAAGCCCTACATTTCTGCTTATACCGCTATCACAAACAACTCTGCGCATGTCTCTGGATCAGACTGGGGTCCACCAAGCTCTCGTGTAAAGGTCGATCCACTGGGAATTCATAAGGGGGTTGCATGCGCTGTCTGGAGTGCTTTCCACGCTGAGGGATGGGCAGCTCTGAGTGATGAGCCGGGAGAGGGTCTGTGAAGAAATACGGATGGAGCAAAGCCTGATGGGAGAGACGGGGCACAATGAGTGTCAGTGGAGTTGCATGACTAAATGAATCTGTACAGAACTTAAAATGTGCACCTGTCTAGCACTGATCCTCTGTTTGGAGGGATAGACAAGGAACTTCTTCAGAAGGTCCACAGCTTGTGGTGAAGTGTCAGGCACGATCTCCTCCAACGGAATGGGGGGGTTTTCTTTAAAAGTGATTTTATTGTAGTCTGGTAGTTCTGTTATTTCCTAGATTAGATCGACAAGACATAGGCAAAACAATGAGCCCACAGTTCACCCATTGTGTGTCAAGTTGTTCTAAACTGTAATGATGAACGGGAATAGTGAATGCAAATGAGAGCTGACTGGCCAAACTTTCTGGTTGGGAGTTCCCAGCACTCGTAACACACAGCACAACTGCTCAATGTCATTCTCTCCAGGGAAAAGTGGAGAGTTATTCAACAGCTCCCCAAAAATGCAGCCCACTGCCCTGAAACAAGCCAGAAGGGACACAAGACACACCAGCTGAGCGTTGAATGAGCACTACAGCCATCTAGTGGACACTCGAGGAAAGAGACAGTTAAGTAGGGATTCAAATATTGGCCTTAAATTTATTGTTCTATGAAATCTGACATTTAGTCACGTTTTAGTTTGAGTTCATTATTTTGGTGTAACTCATCTCATTAAATTTAATAACAAAGACACAAATGTAAACTATACATTTTACATCTACAGATTTAAGAATTGCATAATTCGTTGGATATTTTTAAAGTAATTATAATTATTTATCAATGGATAGAAACAGATATAAATTTAAAACAGAAAAAACATGCCGATGCATTTTAGCTTCCTTATCAGTTGCATTTCAAACAAGAATATCTTTTTAAATATAGGATATTTCCTATATTCCACAATTTCTTACCAGAGATCAACTCCTTCATCATATTTCCGGGCACCATACAAAAGTTCAGGTGCTCTGTACCATCTGAAACACAGCACATTAAATCTTTTTAGCCATTTAATCTATGCTTTAGCTGAAGCTCACCACTAGGACCAGTGTAGCTCAATGCTGGCTTGACCGAAGCTTTAAGTAAACTATCACCTGGTGGCCACCTGGTGACTGTACAGACGATCTCCTTCATTGGAAAAGAGCCGGGCCAGACCGAAGTCAGCGATCTTTAGGTGACCCGTCGAGCTGATTAAAAGGTTTGCAGGCTTTAGGTCCTTCACACAAAAACATGTAAAGCACATTAATAGGACAGATCACAGTGAAGGACAAATGTAGTGACATGAGGAACACAGTCTCACCCGGTGCATGATGGAGTTCTCGTGGCAGAAAGCCACTCCTTTCATCAGCATCATCATGTAACCTTTGACCTGGGATGCGGTGAGAGGACGCTGGGAGTTCCTAATGACTTCTGACAGATCGGACAACATGTACTCGAACACCAGCACAAAGCCTGTGCCGTGGGGGAAGACGTCCTTCAGCTTCACCACCTATAAAGATGATCGAAACACAACTAAAAATACATCTAGATCAAATGAGGAAAATATAAATAATATAAATAATAAGGATTCCAGGTTATCAAAATCAATATATCGCATCAAAGCCACGTTTCTCATAATTTCTGCCACATAAAAAAAAAAAAAAAAAACTTGCTTTGGTAAAGCATAATGATAAGCACTAATGTTCTGATTTTTGGCATAATTTTGACATATGTCATAACTTTGAATTCAAACTCATAAATGACAGTCATGATTTAGACTTCTCATGATTGTCTTCGTCTCATACATGACTATGTCATAACATCATCCTTTCATCTCATAATTTTAACTGTTTTTCATAATTTTGACTTTCTTCCCATAAATAATTTTTAATATGTTAAATGTTTTATTTCATATAAATTATTTAGTATGTCAATTTTGCCTTTTCATCATCATCAGTGTTGCTGTAGCTCAATTGGTAGAGCAGTGTGCTATCAAGCGTAGGGTTGGGGGTTCGATTCCTCGGGAACACATGATAGGTAAAAATTGATAGCCTGAATGTAAGTACTGTAAGTTGCTTTGGATAAAAGCGTCTGCCAAATGCATAAATTTTATTTTGATACATTTCTGCCATGGGTTTGGAATACATTATTTAGACTTCTCATCTCATAAATATGACTTAGTATGTCATAACCTTGACTCTTCATCTCATAATTATGACTTCTTGTCATCACTTCGACTTTCATTTTATAAATTTCTGCCTTGACTTAACGTTACTATGTCATAACTTCAATTTTTCATCTCAGAATTATGACTTTTTATGTCATCATTTTTACTTTATCTCTTAATTTTGCCTTTTTATGTCATAATTTCCATTTCCCATTTTTAACTTTTTCTCATAATTATTGGTTTCCTTTTTTTATCAAATAATCTTGCCTTTACATCATATTTTTGATGTAGTATTGCCTAACTTTTTTTTTTTTTTATGTGGCTTAGATGGGCTTCCACATTCATATTCATGAGTGAGTTGTAAGTTCAAAGCAGAAGAGATGTATCTTTACTACACAGGTCTTCAGGGATCAGTTTCTCTCACATGTTGGTTGTCCTCGATCTCTTGCAGGGCTTTGATTTCTCGAAGGGCCTGGTTCGGGATACCATCTTCAAGTCTTCTCAGAGCTACTTTTTTCAAAGCCACCGTCTCTCCTGTCTGAACAGAAACAGGTCTTCAGCTTTTGTAAACTATTGTCATATACACAGGGTCAATAGAAGATATCCAGAGAACAGTCAAGTGTTACCTCGATGTGTTTGGCTTTGAACACAATTCCGTGAGCTCCTTCTCCAATCCTTCCCAGAATACTGTACTGATCCATTATACTAATACTACACAGCTAGCGGAGCAGAAACGTGTCTTTGTTTCCCACTCACGCACTGGCAAGTGTTCAGAAAAGTAACAGTGCAAAACAAAACAAAATATTAAAATAAAACTGAAGGAAAACAATCGCTAGCAGGACGATAGTCTCGAAGAGATCATCTCCGCTGCAGCGAGCGAATAGCAATTGCCATGGAGACCGTTTCTGTACGGCAAGCGAATGAAGACAAAAGTCTTTTTAAAACGACCACGTACTGATTTATTCTAGTCAACCATATAAATAAAAACGAACAATTTTTTTCTAACAAATATGGAAAGATAATTTTACCTAATATTTTAATTATTATCAATATAATTTTAGTTTATTTCCCCAATGGCTCTGGTATAAACAAAGATCTGTCAGGTGGAAACTGTTACTTTTCTCAGCGCTGTATTGAACGGACAAATCATAATTGATTGCGCTTTGACGCTTTTATCCAAAGCGATTTAACATTGCATTCAGGTTAACAATTTTCCTCTCACTCTCTCTCAGCGATTAGTGAGCTACATTTATGTTAGATACCAGGTTATGGGTAATGTTATCAACCCACGAGTAGAAGCATGTTATCCTGGATATCCTATAACTTAATGGAAAGCTTTTTCCCCATATACATAAGTACATTCGTCATAGATACACACGTGTTTACCGTTTTCTAAATCCATGCTGTACACTTACGAGACAAATAGACTTAACCCTACATGTTAAACATATCAAGTTTTACCTACATTTGAGGGCAAATAAGATACATTTTCGACTCACTTGTAGGATTTCAAGAAAATATTCATGTTAGGATCCCGAAGCCATGTCTTTTCTTTTTCCTGATACATATAATCAAAAAGACAAGAGCATCAGCAATACAAATGGCAAAAACAAAACGACAAACGAACAGAGACAGATTTCCATTACTTTTATATGTCAAGACACAAAAGCAATCAATAGATGACAACATGTAAAAACATTTTGTTACAGATAATTATATAAAAAAGGCAAAGAGTTTTTCGTTTTAACGTCTTGCTACGTGAAATAACTAATTTACAACAGAGTTCAAACTCTGGCTAAGCCAACAATCCATCTGCAACGACTTCCAACCGCTAGAAACAGGAACAAACTGTTTCTCACTTCCATTCAAAGAAAGATATACTCATCAAAACCTCTACTTAATTTCCACCAATTTAGCATTTACACAGGCCTGCATCCCAAAATAAGTCCAAACGGACTTAAGCAGAGAATGAAAATAGTTCAAACTTTTGCTGCACAGCTTGAGAAGAATCCCAATTCGTATCTACCAACTCACAAAACCAAGCGTATAAAAGTAAAATGAGATTCAGAAAAGTAAATGTACAAGAACTATAGACTAATGACATGGGGGAAATAAAAATAAAAGCATCTTTTTTTCTGTAGTATGCTTCTATAAATGCCAAAAAATAAAAAGCTGGGTGAGGAAATAAAAAAGAAAAGAAAAAGTGGAGAAACCTCAAAAGAGGGTCGGTCATTGATCAGAACAAATACATACATTTTACACTACAGTTCCCAAAATAAAGGTCAAATCATTCATGAACACGGGAAACACTGTGGCATGAGTCTACAGGGATGAGGAGAGGTGTGAGGTTTAAAACTGCGCCCTGAAGCACAAATACATGACAAGGAAAGACCTTTTCTTATTTAAAAAAAATTAATAATAATAATAATAATAATTACAAAAATAAACCACACACAAATAACTCCTGTATCACCATTTACTATTTTTTTTATTTTTTTCCCCTCTCTCTCTCTCTATACAAGATCTAGTTGACGCAATGAAAAAGTAGTATGCTTTTCTTTTTATTCATATACATGGATTGAAGTCCTTTTCGTCTTCAGCGTTGCGGTCCACAAATTGTCCCTTACAGCAAATGTATGAACACACAGTGATGCAAAACAGGCTACCGAACTGGAAGTGAATGAATAATTACAGGTTCTCTGAATGAACAGAGTCTTTTCCCTCAGAAGCATCAAGTGCTGTTCGTTTTCATTTGATTTCAATGCATTTCCCTGCTTCGTTTCGCTGTCCACATTCCCTCCTCTGTATCTCCGTCTCCTTTCAGCACGTGGTTGAAATATAGACTTGGCCAAATAATAAAAACATCAACAAACTGACAAGAGAGTAAAGTTATTTTTCTGTTATCTATTGCTTGTATTGAAATAAGCTTAAGGGAGGAAAACAAGAACAAGTATCTGATAACAGTTATGACTAGACTGAACGCTGTTGGAATATCTTTACACAGAATTGTCAGGAAAAGCAAATGCATGTGCTTCTGAGGAGGAACATTTATGGGTTTTAAAAAAATACAGTTGGTAATAAGGCGTCCATGGCACCAAAATGTCCAGTGATGCGAGCAGATTTCTTTTTCTTTTTTGTGTGCGTTTTTCTATTTTTGACTGCAGTTTCCTTCCATTTTGTTTCATATGATTGAAAGGGGTAATAAGTGGAAGCAGGAAGGTCTTTCAGCAGGAGTTGGAGTTCAGTCATGGTTCAGCTCATAAACAGGGTGGGGTCAGGGGTCATGTGAGCTCACTGGTCAGATCTGGCCTTCTTTTGACCAGTGCCTTTCCTTAAAGGGCAAAGTAATGTCCAGTTTCAGTAAAACACTTTAGGTCTGGTCTACAGGTCTGCATTATTCATTTTGAAAGGTATAAGGGCAACACACTCACATATCAGGGGACGAGACCGGCCTTTTTGCTGCAGGTTTGGCCGCAGAGCCATCTTTACTGGTTTCTGCAAACATTAAAAAAAATAAATAAATAAATAAAACAATTTCATTCCACAGCATAAAGGTGTTCACATTAGAGGTCGACTGATATATCGGTCGGCCAATATATCGGGCCAATATTAGTAATTTTTTTTATATATCGGCATCGGCCGATATACATGTTTAGTAGCGCCAATTTAAAGTCAGGCACGTCGGCGGGCAGCCCCGTGTTATTGGTGCGGTGGATAGTGCTGCTGCCGCATGTGAAGCACCCCAAGCCAAAACTTTTGGAAGATTCAACAGCAGTCCTGGGAGATAAAGGTAGTCAGAGAAGCTCACTCTGTAAATGGGGTGATTGAGGGCTCCGTTACTCCGCCCCGCTCACAGACAGCACCGCGCTCGGAGAGACAGCTGTGAATGACATTTGTTCGGAAGCATGGTTTCATGCAGACAATAGCCAGGTTTCCATCCAACTAATTTGCATTTAGGGATGTCAATATTCGATCATTTCCATGATCGATCGTCGTTTAAATTAGTGATCAATTAATAACCTTTAATGCTGCAAAATGCGTCTGCAGCGGTATTATTATTATGTGCAAAAGCCACTTGGAAAAAAGCTTTCTCAACCGAATTAAAAGGGTTTTAGTCTGAATAAAATGTTAGTAGAATGACTCTAAAATGAATAGATGTGATTATGATCATTTGATAAAATGGAGAGATCGCGCCATATGTTTGAGATCATTTTACTTTGCTGACTGTTTCCCGTTGACTGAGACCGCTGAATGTGCCTCTTTAAATGGTTTCGTGATGCTCGTTGTTGTATATTAAAACGCAATTGCAATGTTTTCAAATGACACTATAGAATAAAAAATTTCATTATCCCAAACGTAACTGTGGCGCTTGTGACTGTGCTGCGCAGTCAATGAACTGCTTTTTTCACATCAAACATTTTATGCAAGGATTATGACCAGTACTTTATTTGATCCGGTTCTGCAAAATGTTCGATTTTGAATTTTTGAAATCCGCTAGGCCTATTTGTTTTTAAAAATCCGGCATTTACAGTGCATTAGATCGTGACAGTGCATGAGTGCTTGCATACGAGGACGAGCGAACATGGGTTTGGATGTATTTGGAGGTTATTGCTCACGTCTCGTTCTGCACATATCCAAATGTTTCCATATTCGCAATGTATCTGAATGTAAAAATTATTATTGTTTTTTTTTTAATGTAAACTAGACGGAAAAGATCATCCTCTTCCTGAGCAAAATGTCCTTGGCATAACAGCAGAGTGGACTGGTATACTACGGTCTATTTAAACTGACCTTTTATATGTTTGGTTGACTGTACTTTATTTTAATAATGAACAGACTGCGGTGTAAGTTTGAAATTAGAATGCACTTTAGATGTTCTGTGTCATTTATACCAAACACAAATGTTACTGGTTGCTAGTGTGTTTGCAGCACTTCTATTATTTATTTTTTATATATTAAATGTTTTATATTTTTCAGTTTAATTGATTTTATTTATAAAATTGTATTTCTTTTATTTAAATGTATATTTAAGTTTACATTTATGTTCCAACAAACTGGAAAAAGTCTTCTTGATAAATGCTCTAAAACTTATGTAAATGATTGACATTTATATTTTTTATATATATTTATATATTTTCACATTTGCTCCAATAGCAAAAACAGAAATCCACAATAACATTAGTATTGACATAGGGTTATGCTTGTATTTAAATGTATTGCAATATCAGATTTATATGCTATTACATGGCACATATAAATTCAACAAAATAAAATGGAATTGAAAAAAAAATAAAATACATATTTTTTTAAGGAAATACAAATTAAATAAAATAATTTCTTTTTATAAAATGTAACAAAAAAAAAATACTACATATATCTATACATATTTTTATATGTACACACACACACACACACACACACACAAAAAAAACTTCATTTACATACACACACACACAAATATATATATAAAACATTTTAATATGCCACAGCCTGAAAAGTGTCAATCCAACAAAATGTCCTCACCTTGTAACCACCTGACTTGTGTTGCGGGACCGTAGCCCTTCTCATTGCGTGCGGCGATGCGGAAGATGATGGCGGGTTTGGTGGTGTAGTCAATATGGGCATTAGAGAGACTAGATGACTGCACTAGACAGGATGGGCTGGGCCCACAGTACACCCGCATAAAGGCAAGCTGAGCCGGAGCGGACGCTTTAGCCTCGACTGTTTGTGAGCTCTGGATGGCCAGATAAACTGAATACTCAATGATCTTCCCTGACGTCACTGAAGGAGGCTCCCAGGTCAAGTGAGCACCATCGGGGCTCTAACGGGAGAAGAAAAACTATTTTAGTGACCAAGATTAACCCAACACATAGACCTAACAAGACATTTGCATTGCCCAACCTTGCTGATTTTGATGGCACACGGTGCTCCAGGGAAGCCAGGTAAGCAGGTCTTAAACGCAGAGACCTCAGAGAACGTCCCACGGCCACATGCGTTGATACCGGCCACGCGAAACTTATATGCAGTGCCTGGAGAAAGCTCAATCTTCTTCATTCGGCTGTAATCTGGGATTGCGCCAGAATCATCCTGCATTTTCACAATAAAAATGATGATTAGTGGTCCACTGATACAAATTTTCTCTCTCTATATACATGTATTTTTTTTAAATGAAGATGCATTTTTTATCTCATGCCAATACCTTAAGAGTGCATGGTGACCAATAGACCCCATTTAAATATTATATGAAGTAATTTAAAGAAACTGACGTAATTTGAAAATTTAAAAGGAAAAAAGTTTTGAATTTAGATGGCAAGTTTTTAATTTTGTAATCAATCCTATTATAGTATTGTTCATAAATAAATAAGTTGTAACCAGTACAATCTGTTGTGTTTGAGCACACTGGGAATATTTTTCTCAGAAAAGACCATGTTGCATTAATTTTACATAAAGTACAAAGTGATTATGACATGAGTAACAGTTTATTAGGTGTTTAAAATATTCAAAAACTTACTGGCCATGACAAAATATATCTGTCGGCCAGTAAAGTTGATTTCATTAGTCCTAAATAACACTTCCTATTCCAAAAGACATTTTACTTGAATTGCAGCAAAATACACAAACAACAACATTATCATTACTTACATCAGTAGCCGCTGAATCGTCTGCTGGCACATAATAGTGTGTGACAACCATGTTTGTGACTTTAACAATTCCAACGTCAAACCACTGATTCTCTTTCTTCACTGGTGGCTTTACAACGGCTGGAGGAGCTTCTTGCTTCTATGGCAAAGACAGATGGTTGAACAATAATTTCAAAGTTAACAACATTTGAAATGGATATCAGTGCAGTAGTTCAAATCATTCACCACCAATAAACTTACCCCAGCTGCTGATTGAATCCCATTGGCTACCTCAGCTAAAGCAGTGGCCGCTTGCATCTTGGCAGGACTGGCGACCACGATTGGCTGAGATGGTGCAAAAGTACTTGATGGGGCAAGAGCTGCAGCAAAATAGAGCCATTTTTAGAATGTACTAGAATTTACAAAAAGTGTTTTTGGGAAATTTAGCACCAATGGATCCTCTGCAGTGAATGGGTGCCATCAGAATGAGTGCCCAAAACAGATAAAAACATCACAATAATCCACAAGTAATCCACACCACTCCAGATCATCAGTTAATGATTAGTGAAAAGAAAAACTGTGTTTGTAAAAAAATTTTTTTAAATTAAAATCATTTAAAAAAAGTTTTTTTAAACCGTAACTTTCTAGAATTCTTTCTAGAATATGAGTCCATAATAACAACACTTCCTCCATTAATAAAATCCATACCCTGTTTTTCTCTTGAACTGTTTTGAGACCGTTCACTTGTAAAAGGTGCTTGATTTGTGCATATTCCTCTCCTAATGCAGTCAAGACGACTTTTTCACTGGAAAAAAGCAATATGACTCGTGCTTTAGTGTACTTAAGCCTGACAAACAAGTTCAGTTTTTGTCATTTTGATGGATTTGTATCGTACAAAGATGCAGCTTTTCACTTCACTAGATGTTAATTTTAATTAATGGACTGGAGTGGTGTGGATTACTGATGTTTTTATCAGTTGTTTTTGTGATGGCACCCATTTACTGCAGTGGATCCATTGACGAGCAAGTCATGTAATGCTACATTTCTCCAAACCTGTTCTGATAAAAGAAACAAACTCATTTACAACTTGGATGGCCTGCAGGTGCGTTAATTAATTTAATAATAATAATTCATTACATTTATTTATGGCTTTTCTAGGCACTCAAAGCGCTTACACTGTCAGGGGGTATCTCCTCATCCACCACCAGTGTGCAGCATCCACCTGGATGATGCGACGGCAGCCATATTGCGCCAGAACCCCCACCACACACCAGCTTACTGGTGGAGAGGAGACAGAGTGATGAAGCCAATCAGTAGATATGAGGATTGTTAGGAGGCCATGATGGTCAGAGGCCAATGGGTGAATTTAGCCTCTACTCTTTTCGAAAGACATCCTGTGATTTTTAATGACCACAGAGAGTCAGGACCTCGGTTTAACGTCTCATCCGAAGGACGGTGCTTGTTGACAGTATAGTGTCCCCATCACTACACTGGGGCGCTAGGACCCACACAGACCACAGGGTGAGCACCCCCTGCTGGCCTCACTAGCACCTCTTCTAACTTTCAGCAAACGTTCATTTTTGTGGAATGGGACTATATCGTGTCACCACTCATTTTTGTTTGCACCATTAAAAACAAACATCTCTTACTCTCTGCAGAAGTACGTGGAAGGAGACGGGCCACGGCTCCCATCTCGTGGCCGTTGCTCTCAGATGCTGGGTCGTTGAGACTGTCTGCTGGTGCCAAGGCTTCAGTGGGCAGAGCAGCTGCAGCTGCTGCAGCACTTAACTGTTGGGCTGCGGCCGCCTGCGCCTGCGCCTCCTGGAGCTGCTGCTGCTGCTGAACCAGAGCAGCGAGCTCCTGCTGGGTCAAAACTATAGGAATGGTGGTGGATTGCTGCCCGTCCTGACCTGCGTCCCCCTCACCTGAGACAGGAAGTTAAGTCAAGCTGAAAAGTCAAACTCCACTGCATACATCATAACGCATGTGACAGTCTCTAGTACACTTACTGAGCACAGCCTGCTGAGCCGCCTGTAGGACAGCCTGTATGGCGAGGGCCTGCGCTTCTTCTGTAGCCGCAGCCTGTGCTGCAGCCTCGGCCGCTGCCGTCACAGCCAGCTCCTCTGGAGTCAGTCCAGTCACCATGAGAGTGGTTTGCTGTCCTTCTGCAGACATCAGCTCCTGGGGCAAAGCGAGGGCTTCTGAGTCCTGAGCTGCGAGACTCATTGCTTCTGCGCCCTCCACACCGGCCTCCATCTGCTGTGTGGAGATAACAGGGAATTGTTTCCAGGGATGGAAATTAGCACCCGCCACCAGCCAAATGCGGGTGATTTTGTGTTGCCACCGTGGCAGTGAAATAAAAATAGCATACTGTTTCACCCGGCCGGTGGACAAAAAAGTTAATTTCCATCCCTGGTGTGTGTACAATACGCAATAAAGTGTAATATCATCAGAAGCTGCTCCGTGAAGAAAAGCGGTGTAAACCGGGCATTGAAACGGTGGCATTGTTCCCAGTACAGTGTTTGCAGCTGAAGTTAGTGCCGCTGGCGGAGTGATATATTTGTTGGTTATTTACAGTACGTTTTATAGCACGCGCTCATGATATACAAGATCACGTGAAGAGTTGAATTTATCGCGCAGAAAAATTTCCGCATACTGTCACGTAGTGTTGTCAAAAGACCCGGTACTTCGGTACCAAGTCGGTACTAAAAATATTTTAATGTGACGGTACCAGGTTTCTTTAAGTACCAGTAGTACCGAGGTCCCGTTCAAACCCGGTTCAGCACTATGATTTCCGCGAAGCAGAAAACGAGGACGGAATCTCAAAATACAGTCATGAAAATGAAACTTACATTTTAATATGGACAGTCATGGAATTTGTCAAAGTTAGCAAAAAATAATCAAATCAAATCAAATCTCCATATGGCCCAGTATCTGTAAATGTTAAGCCGCAAAAGTTGTTTGAAATATGAATCTGTGTTCTGCGCGTCTCTGTGTGAATTAATGAATGGCAGAGACGTGTGGGTTTGTTTACTACATAGGCCGAAGCGCATGACGCTTGCATTAATTTCAGCATCTGAGCTTAAGAGTTCTCTCTCCATCAAACGATCTGAACTTTTCAGTTCATCTCAATGGACGCACAGCGCACCTGATGCTCAGTAAACTCTTTATGAAGGCGCACGACTCACCGTCGCTTTACTGATAGCACTGTTTCTCACACATGCAAAGAGAGAGAGAGCGATAGTCTTACCACGCCAAATCGACATGCTATATGTAAACTATTCTTTGTGGTCTTCTCCTGCTAAAATAATGGAGTTCAATTAGAATTATTCATATTCATTTTCGAACAAGCAGAAGACATACCGGTTTCTCCGGTAGTGGGCGGAGCTAATGCGCAAATGGCAATTTCGTTGGCTGGCGCTGATCTATTTCAGCAAATCAGTTTGACCGAACGCAGACAACGTGATTAATATTCATGAACCCAGCAGCTCATCAATTCATAGTGCATTGTATATACATTAGTATGATAGTAGAATTAGTAGCAGTATTATCTTTTAATAATAATTAATATGATCTATTACAATTTTTTTTACATAAACCCTCAATGACCAAAAATATCTTAAGCATCACCACCAGTCTTAAGTTCAGTTAAAATGACAAATATGCATTCATTAGGCCTAAAAGTTAATTTTTACATAAAGGCATTGTGCTAGAAATATTACTATTATTTAGTAAAATGTATGTGATACTGCTACTACTGTTGAAAAAATTTATAAAACTTTATTTTTTTAAAGAAATAAATAACAATATTTCTTCCATGTTTTAATTTTAATAGCAAATCCCCTTTATTTACCAAAAATAAAATGTGTTTAAATTTCATAAATTAAAAGACAAATTAAATTTGGATGAAACTTGTTTACTGGTTTTCATAATTATATAACTTGTAGAAAAACTTAAAAACAATTGTAAATAAGTATAAAGAATGGCATTGGTTTTATTTTTAGTGCTAAAAAGTTTTTTTTTTAAATTAGCATATTTTTGTGTTTTGCTTTGGTACCAAAATTGGTACCGAGAACTGTGGATTTTCACTGGTATCGGTACCGAATACTGAAATTTTGGTACCGTGACAACACTACTGTCACGTCTCGGTCAAACCCCGGTAAGTTCTTTCTCCTCCAGCATTCTGCAACATTTTAGATTATATGGACAGTTTGTGTTTATCTTATTGTTTTTAATGCCATAATAAGCAAACTAACAAACAGTATTATCAGTCGCGTGTCTAATAACTGCTGTCCGGGGGATGCATTTTATTTCCAGTCTTCAAGTACTTTTTCAGAAGTTAGCTCTGTGTCGAGTAAGTTGTTACGCTGTTAATTTTTGTTTGTAGAAACAACATTGTAATGCTACACGTTTGACAGCTCTGGTGTGATGAAACCCATAAAAACGATGTATTAAAAACGCTGTGCGTTCGTTTGTCGACGGCGTAAAAGTTTGCGAGCCGAGATTTCTTTCAAGCCCCTTTCACACTGCATGTTGGCCCCGGCAAATTTCCAGAACATTGCCGGGTCGCCTTCTGTGTGAAAGCAAACACGTCCCGGGATTGATTCTGGGACTGATTCCGGGTCGGGGACCTAGCAACATTGCCGGGTTCAGTCCCGGAACGAGCGCTGTGTGAACAAAATTGATCGCTCAACTCTTTTACCAGGTGTTTTGAAGGAAGGTGTTTTTCGCGACTAAAAAAATGTGCAAACTGTAATGAAGCAGAGATCAGTTAGTTCCTCACTTTCCGCGCTGAAGCGGAGATCATTTGCTAGCTTCAGTGAAAGTATAACGTGCCTAACGTTTTCAACTCGTACATTATACGTCACACCCTGATGTCACGTGTTGTTACGGGACCTTTACGGGTTGTGTGGAACACACGCACATATCCCGGCTAATCACTGGCAGTGTGAAAGTCCAAAATCTAGTGACTCGGGAACAATTGCCGGTACATATTAGCCGTGTATTTGCCGGAATCGCAGTGTGAAAGGGGCTTCATTGATACAGGGTTGAAACAGGGGACTTTTTCCCACGTGTTCCCTCAACCACAAAAAAAAAAAAAAAAAAGACACTTATACTGGTGAATTGGTCTGATCACGACCTCATTCATCATGGAACTGACGTCATTCTACTACCTCATCAGTCATTTAAATAAAATAACTGCTTTTGAGCCCTTTGTCACTTTAATCAGACTGAATAAGCCTTTTTTGCACTAAAAATCTTTTTATCTGCACTATTTGTTCACTTCACTGGTTTGCACTATCTGCCATGTGCCTTGCGCTGCTTTATTTAACTTTATTTTTAATTTTATTACATGTGTTTTTTACATTCCCTTATTGTATAGTTGTGTCTTATATTAGATCTAGATTTTTAGGCTCTACTGTTATCTGTATGCACCGGGGGTCTGAGAGTAACGTAATTTCGATTCTCTGTATGTATTGTACATGTGGAAGAATTGACAATAAAGCAGACTTGACTTGAATCCTTTCCTTAATAAAATAAAATACAACATTATTAATGAATACGAAATGTGTTTAGAATATCGCAAAAATATTTCTGTGCATTAAAAAAGTTCAGTGCAGTGTATCATCCGGTTGGATAGATAGGCAGCATTTTTGAGCATCACTGAAAGAGAAAATGTCAGTATTTCATTGAGACTTGAGATTAAATAAACTGCTTAAGTATTGTAGATCTTGTAGTATTAATTTTCACATGCAGTTACACATTGTTGGTTAAAAACAAGAAAGTGGCTTGTAAAAACATTGAGTGGCTGGTAGATTTTGAAATCCACCAGACACAGTGGCCGGTGGACAAAAAAAGTTAATTTCCATCCCTGAATTGTTTATTTGCACAATTAAACAAATACTATAGGTTCACACAAAAATAGTTTTGAGGTAGGGCTGGGCGATAAAACAATAACGATTATTGTGGGACGTGGGATATTCATATCAAATTTGATTACAATATCACTCATTAGAACATGCAGAAACTATTTTTCTATATGAAAATAACTTTTCTATTAAGATATTTATTAAGGAAAAATAATTGTGTAAATAAGTGTAAATTCACAAATATTAAGTGTTTGTCATGTTCAGACCATAAAGAGTAGTTTAAAACCACAAGTAACCGTCTGGTTTCTACAATTTTCACATGGAAGCAAAAATCTGCCTTAACTTTGACTAGATTTGAAATCCATCAATATGGACTGATGTGAAAAAAAGTTATGATTTTTTTTGGCAATATCGGCTAGCCCTAGTTTAAGGTAAGATTTATTTATTTATTTTTACAGAAATAATGCTTTTATTCAGCAAGGAGGCATTAAAAAAGTGATCAAAAAGTGACTTTCATAGTGTTAAAAAAAATTATGCTGTTCTTTTGAACTTTCTATTTATCAAAGAACCGTGAAAGATAATGCAATACTGTTTCCACAAAAATATTATATATATTATGTAACTGCATTAACTACACTAATAATATGAAATGTTTATTGAGCAGCAAATCAGCATATTAAAATCAGCAAATCACCCTGCTGGTGGAATGACCTGCCCAATTCGGTCCTTATCCATCTTCAAGAAACAGTTAACAATGCATCTCTACCATCATCATTTGACCCTCTAAATCTAGCCCTCTCTATTCTAATTCTAAGAAAAAAAAAATGTGAAGATCGCTGTTGTGACGGCTGCTTGTCATACTCTGCGATTGGCCGTCAGCATCGCAATATTATAATAGTTGTGACAGCACACTCTCCCTTTGTAGAGCTTACAGCTGAGGCGAACTCTTTTCAGATGAACTTCATTGAACTGTGTCACTTGAGCTTAATGATGACATTATTATCTTCTGTTGAATTTGTCTCATCTTTGATTCTGTTATTTACCCGTTTATTACTGTGAAGCAGCTTCAAAACATTGCACTAAATAAAGCTGACTTCAAAGTTTCTTCCTCACCTCAGCCTGATCCTCTTGACTTGGCTGTGCTTCCATGGCGACATGAACCTGAAGCATGGTGCCCTCCTCTCCCCCTGCACTTTCATCTATGGCAACGACCCTGACCGCTCTCTCTTCACCCAGCTCTCCCTGACACTCAGTCTGCATAGGCTCTTCTCCCACTGCTACGGCCTCAGTGCTGGTCTGCTCCATGGCCTCCGCCTCGCCCGGAGCCTCAGCCACTACCACAGATCCAGCCATAGACGAAATTTCCTACATTGTGGAGAAAATACAAACAAATCGTGAGGAAGATGACAAAACATGTAAATCTAGAGCATTTATTTGCATGTCTAAGAACAGAATTCAGGCAATTTGCAAGACTAAGCTAAAAGTGGCTTGCACTACAGCTTATTCTGGTTCAGATGTATCTAATTAGACAGGAAATGCCTGGGTATGTAAAATGACTTTACTAGTAACTTTAAGAGCAAAGTAGAATAAACAGGTATGTTCAATCATCACTTTAGAGGTGTGTTCGTACCGGTACTGATGGTCCTGGAGTGGGCGTGGCCTGTGTTACTGTGGTGATGGCTCTGTTTTGGGTTGTGGGATTAGCTGGTTCTGTAGATGATGTGGGTTCTGAGCTGGTGCCACTGTCACTCTGTCCATCACCGGTCTGCTGGGCTAAAGGGACGAACACAGATGAGCTTAATCACTAGGGATGTACTGACACTGAACAGAAAAGTTACGTTGATAACTGACAGGTAATAATAATTGTTAAGCAGTTGACATGATGACCAACATTACAAATCTGTGCAGTTGGGCAAAAAAAAAAATTTATTTTATTTTTTATAAATGTTCACGCTGGAGTGTGATTCTAAGTAAAATAGGTATCAAGGCATTTTAATTTACAGTAGAAAAGATGGATAACCTATTTAATTCTTCGGAGAGGGTGCAAATAGGGGTGTAATTTAGCCCTGGTATGAACAGCTTGAAATGTCAGGCTAATCAGATCAAACCTGTTTGGGGGGTTCAAAAAATAAAAACAATAAACAATAAAAAAATAATAATTATACACCTTTGGTTACATATACTTTATACATATACGTGACTAAATAGTATAAAACATTTGTACATTTTAAATAGTACTGGCCAACGATTAATCGCATGATTGTCTGTGATTAATCACGCTGTTACACACAAAACTAATAATGCATTCAAAAGTAGTGTATTGTGCACTTTTTTCATTTAAAAGTACTGGTATATGAACAAAAGTGCAATAACATTTGGGGCCCATTCTTCGCACATCGCTAACTCAGTTAGCTGGATTTGATTGTTGACGATTTGGAATGATCTTGGATTATTTGGTTCATCGAAGCTATTCTGGACTTGCTGTCATAGCAACAGGTCCATAAACATAAACCTGCTCGGGAGATTGCATATTTTTAAGCAGAATTGATACTTAAAGTCTTTAATACTATAGACCCAGCCAGTTTTACTCACTGAAAGATTTATTCGTCAAAATAATTACTTCATAATTGTATTTGAGTCTTACATGCTATACAGATAAATGTAGAGTCGTGCATTAATTTGAGTGATGACGGCTATTATGGGAGTGGCTTGATGGAGCGCAGAAGATGCAGATAACATGATCTTAACCCTTAAGAAACTTTAATCAATGGAGTCACATAACTAATCTGTTCAAATATAAAATTAAATGAACTGCTAATTACTACCGTATTTTCTGGACTATAAGTCACACTTTTTTTTCATAGTTTGGCTGGTCCTGCATCTTATAGTCAGGTGCGACTTATCAAAATTAATTTGACATGAACCAAGAGAAATGAACCAAGATAAAACATTATCATCTACAGACACGAGAGGGCGCTCTATGCTCTGTGCACCTGTAGTCTACAATGAGCAGCATAGAGCGCCCTCTCGCGGCTGTAGACTGTAATGTTTTCTCTTGGTTCTTGGTTCTAAATAAATGCGACTTATAGTCCAGTGCGACTTATATATGTTTTTTTCCTCATCATGTCGTATTTTTGGACTGATGCGACTTATACTCAGGTGCGACTTATAGTCCGAAAAATACGGTACATTGAAATAAAAATGTAAAGCCTGTACAAATATTAGAAATTGTGAATATAAATAATTAGGAATCATGTAAAAAAAATTACAATAAAATAAAAACAGTGCACATTTCATTTATAGTGCGATGATATCATCTTGGATGTGAAATTTCATCTCGGATGTAATAAACGATATAAGAAGAACTGGACCTTGGTTTGAAAACACTTTAAACAAATAAGGTGCTTTTTTACAGCAGTATTCCTTTTACATAGTAGCAGTTAAAATATTTATTGTAAATATCAAATTATAACATTAATGTAATTAAATAAAATTTAAAACAAGCTATTTGCCACTGCCAGGACATGAACGTTTTTATAGAAAATATTTTCTAGTTTGTTATAGAAAAACAAGTTATGATCCGAGTCCAGAGCCCTTGATCATAACATTCCGGCATCTTCCAGGTAATATATACTCTATATTAGAGCCCGACCGATATATCGGCCGGCCGATATTATCGGCCGATATAAGCTAATTGCATTTAAATCGGCATCGGCATTTATAACGGCCGATGAAACATGAGAAACAGAGTGTCATGCTTCACTCATGTTATGAGTGTTGCATAGTGTGCCCACCAGAGGGAGCTCTGCAGCTCCAGAGTTAACAACAGCGCCAGAAGTCCACTACAGAAGAAAGCGATCAACTGTTTTGACGGTGAGTCTGTCGTTCGTCATGTGAAATAATTGTAGATTTAGTTCATACCCTGTATATAAAAACTGTGTGGTAGTTCTAGCTAACGGTCCTATCATTATCACTTCTGAATATTCTGTAACATCACTTACAGCAGCTAATGCATTGCTGTATTAGATTAGCCACAAAGCTAATACCATGTTTATCAGTGGAAGAGCGCGAACGTTAATAGGAGGTCAAACTATAACGTTAGCGTTTAACTTATTCTTATTCTATTGCGGTGTGTTTCTCACATAATGACCGCGTAATGGGCCTTTCACACAGGACGCGGTATGCACGGCGCTTGCCGCTGGGTTCAGCGTTGCCCTTCAGATACAACGCGATTTGCGCTGCGCTATGGCATAGGCGGAGTTTTAAAAACGTTTAGCGGGAGCTCTTTCATAGTCTGTCCCGTTGTAAGAAGAAGCGAGCGATAGCGCTAGTCCTGCTGATGAGAAATTAAGAGAGAAGCAAGGAAGAAGATGCTACCCTCAGGTCCAGAGAACAATTTGGTGAATTCAGGCTGGTTACGTTACTCTAACGCTAATAGCTTCCTTTTTAGCAGGCCCCTTAAATGCTTGCTATTAACTTGTTTGAAGGTGGTTCTTCTCAAAATTGACAGCGGTGTGTTCATGACACTAACGTTAACCATTCAACTTCGAATTGATTCCGTAATCTTTCGGTAATAGTAGGCAAGACGATGTTCTGTGAGAGCAAATATAGTGTAGTTACAGTAACTACAGTAGGTGCGTCAGAAATGATTAAACCAGAGGGGACATGTAAATAAATGTGAGCTGAACAAGCGCTTTTTTTTTTACATATTGTTTCAAAGCAGCTTTACAGACATAACAGGAAAATGTTGAAATAATATTGTTAAATATAAGTAGGTAATACCTATTGCTTGACAAAAAAAATATATATATATATTTCTCATTTTTGCCTATGTAGGAGATCCCAGTTTATTATTATTATAATTCTAATGATGACATGAGTAATGATACATGGTGATATTATTAATACACATGCTTATTCTTTCTCTGTCTCTCTTTCTGCCTACAGATGGCTGAAATGGTGAATGCTGTAGCAGCAAAGTGTGGGACTACTTCTGCAAATACTTTAACTTTAGTATTATAATTTATTTAATATTTACAGTACACACACAGACTGTTAAAACCAGCTTCAACTGGAAGAAAGTAAAAGTGTTAAATGTTTAAAACCAGACTGTTTTTTGATCATTAAAAAATATATACTTTTGATGTGCAATTGTTAAGTCATTGAGACTGTAATCTAAGGCTTTTTTTTAACATAGTCCATTCTGGAAAATGGTTTATACAGCCCACATACATAGAACAGGCAGATATTTTGCTATTGAATGTTGTGTAAATGCAGATTATAGGAAATGGGTCTAATATCCAGATTATTTTTAAAATCAAAATATCGGCTTATAAATCGGCTCTTTTCGAGTTAATATCGGCATCGGCACCCAAAAATCCATATCGGTCGGGCTCTACTCTATATATACTCTAATATTGTGAATGTTGATACTTCGCCTAAATAATTTGATCAGGAGCATCCCCTCCTGTGACCCATGGTTTGTCTGTATGTGTATTCAGAGCTAATTAATGTTCGGATTAACAAGTAATGGCTGTCGGCCAGGAAAATTAACCAAAATGAGCATCCCTAATTTACACACAAATAATGTTCAGGTGTTATAGAGATAAATACCTGTTTCTTCTCCAGTTTCTAAGCTACTGGTAGCTGTGGTGGCTGTGTTGGTGGTGCCAGTCTCATGAGTTTCACAGGGAGGATTGGAACACACCCTCTGCACAGTGCCATTCTGTCCAGCACCAATAGAAGATGAGGCCTGGGTTGATGTGTTTGTGGTGCCCGTTTCATGGGTTTCACATGGTGGATTGGAACACACGCTCTGAACAGTGTCATTATGTCCAGAACCAATAGAAGATGAGGCCTGAGTTGGCGTGTTGGTTGTGCCTGTTTCATGGGTTTCACATGGTGGATTGGAACACACGCTCTGAACAGTGTTGTTCTGTCCAGAACCAATAGAAGATGAGGCCTGGGTTGATGTGTTTGTCGTGCCCGTTTCATGGGTTTCACAGGGTGGATTTGAACACACGCTCTGAACGGTGTCATTTGGTCCAGCACCAATAGAAGATGAGGCCTGGGTTGATGTGTTTGTTGTGCCTGTTTCATGGGTTTCACATGGTGGATTGGAACACACCCTCTGCACAGTGCCATTCTGTCCAGCACCAATAGAAGACGAGGCCTGGGTTGATGCGTTTGTGGTGCTGGTCTCATGGGTTTCACATGGTGGATTGGAACATGTGCTCTGAACAGTGTTGTTCTGTGCAGAACCAATAGAAGACGAGGCCTGAGTTGGCGTGTTGGTTCTGCCTGGTTCATGGGTTTCACATGGTGGATAGGAACACAGGCTCTGCACAACGTTGGTTTGCCCACTATCCATACTGGAGCTTGACTGCGTAGCCGTATTGGTCGTGCCAGTCTCGTGTGATTCACAGGGAGAATTTGAGCAGACGTGCTGGTCACCACCGGACACCTCTGAAGTGTTTGTGGTGCTTGTCTCACTTGTTTCACTGGGAGGGCTGGAGCAAATCGGCATCAGCGTAGAGGAGATGGAGGCTTGGCTTTTGTTGGAGCTCTGCACTGTTCCCGTCTGGTCTGAGCCCATGTTGGAGCGGGCAGTAGTGGAGGTGTTGGTGGTACCTGTGCGGAGATTCTTCGGCCGCATTCTGCTTGATCCAGCACTGCTTTCTGAGACGGGTGTTTCTGGTTCTGAACCAGAAGATGAAGATGTAGCTTCCGAAGATGATGTCTTGCTGTTCACAGTTTCCATCTCTTTAGAACCCATGTTGCAGCTGGCAGTGGTGGCTGTGTTGGTGGTGCCCGTATCATGGGTCTCTGAGGGTGGGTTGGTGCAGACCTGCTGTGACGTGCCCATGTTCACAGAGGCCGTGGTTGCAGTGTTGGTGGTGCCCGTCACGTGCATCTCACAGGGAGGGTTTGAACAAGTCTGTTCGGTACCCATTTTGGCAGAAGCGGTTGTAGCCGTATTGGTTGTTCCAGTCTCATGGGTCTCACAGGGAGGGTTGGAACAAGTCTGTTCGGTACCCATTTTGGCAGAAGCCGTTGTAGCGGTGTTAGTCGTTCCAGTCTCATGTGTCTCACATGGAGGGTTGGAACAGACCAGCGTCACAGTGGCAGCACCATCGCCAGCACCATCATCAGCACCAGTGGTGGAGGGCTGCTCTGAGGTGGGAGAGGCCAGGATGGAGACAGGAAGATCCGGTGCAGGCTGAGCCTCAGCACCACTTGGAGTCGTGATCAGGGTTACTTGAGTAGGTTGGTTTGCTGACTAAGAGGGGAAAAAAAACATTAGGAATTTTTTTTAATTGTGCATACCGAAAGGAATGAATAAATAATTGTAAACAATATAATGATTTATTTGAATATTGAAATAATATTACTTATGTTCATTTACACAAATTTAAAACATACATAAATTATAAACATAGATAAATTATAATTACTTGTACACAAAAAAATACACATCTGCTGACGCAAACTTTTAAATAATTAAATGTCTTTGAATGTGCATCAAGACTGCATTTACTGGATCAGAAATGCGGCAAAAACAGTGAAATTCTATTAAAATGTAAAGATATTATTACAATTATTTTTGCTGAATTTTCAGCATCATTACTCCAGCCTTCAGTGACATAATTCTTTACAAATCATTCTAATATTGTGATTTGCTGTTTAAGAAACATTTCAAATTATCATCAATGTTGGAAATAGTTGTGCTGCTTAATATTTTTGTGAAAAAACATTTCTCAATTATTTGATGAATAGAAAGTTCAAAAGAACATTTAAAATAGAAATATTCTGCAACATTAAAAATGGCTGAATAATAGTATTAATTTCTTTTAAAATAAAGACAGAGAAGTGACTCACTTGTATTGTAGCGGTGGCAAGGTTGGTCTGAGCAGCAGATACAGTGATAGCTGTGGGATTGACCACCTGGCTGGACAATGTGGCAATGGAACCAAGTGTGGTGACTGGAGTCACCAGGCTGGCATTAGCGCTTGCCACATTGGCCCCTGCCACGCTACTCGATACAGTTCCAGTTACTGTACCCAGAGTTGTGACTCCTAAATACAGAGAGGGCATTATTAACGATATCAAGAAAAAATACTTGTATAAAACTACACTACAGAGTATACAATCGGAATATTCATACCCGTGGTGCCCTTGACAACCAGTGTGGTAACAGTTGGTTTTCCAGCAGAGACAGTGCCTGGTGAAACCAGACGCACTCCACCCATAGGCACAGTGCGCAGGATAGTGCCTGGCTGTCCGGGCGCCCCCTTCAGGACCACCTGAGAGCGAATGAAATATATTCAAGAACCACTTAAGACACTAAATCAAAACTAGATGAGCTTAAAACGATGCATGTTTATGCTGTGACTGTGGTTTCAGAGTTCAACTAGGCCTCACCTGTGTGACACCTTGTTGTCCTGCACCTGTCAGCTTTGGCACAGCAGTTATGATTTTCCCCGGAGCACCTGTGCCAGGAGTAACAACCTTAGTGGTGATAATTGTGATGGGGGACTTGACGCCAGGACTGCTAGTCAGACCTTGTAAGGAGACAGGAAATAACATCAGAAATCATCTAAGCTTGCAACGATGCATAAAAAAACTGATCTGTTTGTTAGATAAAAACAAGGTTGCGCAGCTTAACTCGAGTGCAAGAGTGAGATACAATTTAACTAAAATTGCAATGACAAATGAGATGAACAGTCAATTGTTAGATGGACCTGTTGCTCCTTGTTGGATAGCAGACATGGGAATTGTTTTAATAATGGTGGTTCCTGGTTTGTTGGTGGTAGTTGGAGAGACTGTGCTGTATCCCAGGATAGTGGGTTTGGTGCCAGTCCCTCCTGCCTGTGTAGTTGTAATGATTGTGGTTGACTTGCCATCAGCAGATGTGACCAGTTTCAGGATGGTACCAGCAGGCAGAGGAGTCTTTGTCTAAGAAAATAAAATAAAATAACAAAATCAACATAAGCTACTGATAGGGGGAAATTCACAATAAATATTTCTGAACAGCAAATCAGAATGGTGAAATGTGACACTGAAGGGTGGAAAGATGGCTGCTGAAAATTCGGCTTGGCCATTTCAGAAATAAATTAAAACAAGTACAAGCGCAAATGACAATAAGCTACTTACTTATTCTAGGCAATTCACAATAGAATGCATATTGACCCCTTAGCAATCCTGTAAAATTGACCTAAAACGCCTAAAAAGGCATACCCAAAGTAAATTGCATGCTGTTCTTAAACTATTTGGAGAATATGCATGGTTTTGGTCTGTTTTGAAAGGTGACACTGAGATTTGTTCCTAAATAGAACAAACCTCAGAATCACTGCAAGTCTTAACTGGTATTGAGTAATAGAACTTTGAACACACTGAAAAAGGAAGGAAACATTCCGCCTACTTTTTTGTAATCAGTTGCCTGCAGATGATTATAGCTGGGAGCTATTAGCTGGAAAACACAATGGGATCACAGCATGAAGCCTTGTTGGCGGTCTGACAAAGACACCTATTGTACCTTCTGTGCTGACTGTATTTTAAAACGGTATGCATCATTTGAATCACAAGAATGTCAGCTGTCCAAATATATGTGCCATGTTTTTTTTCTTCTTTTTTTTTTGTTTGAGTTGTATTGGTTCTTTGCTACTGTCGACTTCGGCTTGCCTAGTTGGGGACACCTTATTTCTGGCAATATTGTCCACTTGATATCAACGATACTATTTGAACTGAACTAATCTGAGCTGGATGATGACATCACTAAATCAACGATGAACTGACTTTAACTGGAAAACTGAGTGTTTTCTATCGTCCTCTTGAATTATCAACACACTATTTTAATACTGTTAAGCTGCTGTGACACAATCTGTATCGTATAAAGTGCTATATAAAGAAAGGTGACTTGACTATGTGATGAAGTTAACCCTCAAAAACATGCAGTGTACCGAGGGCGTTACAGAGACATGCTAACCAGTTAAGAATACACAAGATTAGGTAAGAAATGGACATGCTTAAAATGAGCAGCAATACTGACTTGTATTAGAGTGACAGGACTGCTTCCAGCCTGCCCGGTGACTGCCGAGGTTTGTACTGGTTTGGTCTGGACAACAGACATCATCTTCCCAAGGCTGGAGAGCTGAGAACAGTTAAGGTTAAGTCAAATGCTACAGAAAAACAGGCTCTACCGATAAAAAAAAAAAAAAAAATTGCAAACCAACATGAGAGAAGTCATATAATGATTCATTAAATGTATTCCTTTTGGAATAGTCATCTCATTGGTGCACTTAATATAGATAGGTCACAGTAGAACAAAGAAGAAGCTTTAAAGATTCTTCGTGCATTGGGATTGCCCATGCACTTCTTTGAATTTATGTCACTTAACAAATTTTAAGTCCAGACAATCTGTTCTAGTTTTTTTTTCCCCTTACCAGAGGACCGCTGCCACCCATTGTAATTGGACTCTTAACAAGGGTTATAGTTTTGGTGACTCCTCCGACCATGGTGGTGACGACCTGAGCCTGCTGGGCTACGGTTACGGTGCCCGATTTGTGCACAGTGATGATTGGCCGAGTCGGCGTGTTAGGAGTAGAGATGGCGGAAGTGCCGACCTGAGCCGCAGCTGTTTTCAGCATTCGGGTCGCAGGATTAGTAACCTGGAATAGAAGTAGGAACAAAGACATTAAATCACAAACAGCTACAGGACAGGAAGTGGATAACATGGTTAATTTAAGTCCAGAAGGATGTGAGAAAGGGAAGTTGATGAGACGTTCTGTTGTATTATTTTAGAACACATTAGACAGACATTTTATCCAAAATACTTTTTGCTTACCTACAGTACAACATCTCAATTTATTTATAATAATCCACTTCAGGCATGTAAAAGATGCCAGTAACTCCTTACAATAAGGTTCCAATAGTTAATGTATTAACTTATATAAGCAAACAATGAACAATACATTACAGTATTTATTAATCTTCGTTAATGTTAGTTAATGAAAATACAGCCATTCACTGTTAGTTCATGTTAATTCACAGTGCATGAACTAATTTAAACAAGCATGACTTTTGATTTTAATAATGCACAAGTAAATATTGAAACTAACATTAACTAAGATTAATAAAATGCTGTAGAAGTATTTTTCATGCTTAAATCATGTACATTATAGTAGTTAACTAACGTTAATTAACACTTAAGACCTATTCTAGCAGTCAGCATCAAGTGCCATATATCATTATAAGTGAAGTGACATTCAGCCAAGTATGGTAACCCATACTCAGAATTTGTGCTCTGCATTTAACCCATCCGAAATGCACACACACAGAGCAGTGAACACACACACACACACTGTGAGCACACACCCGGAGCAGTGGGCAGCCATTTATGCTGCGGCGCCCGGGGAGCAGTTGGGGGTTCGATGCCTTGCTCAAGGGCACCTAAGTCGTGGTATTGAGGGTGGTGAGAGAACTGTACATGCACTCCCCCCACCCACAATTCCTGCCGGCCCGGGACTCGAAATCACAACCTTTCGATTGGGAGTCCGACTCTCTAACCATTAGGCCACGACTTCCCCCTGTTTCTTATAAACAGGAGAACTTACAGTTTAAGTTTAACTAATTTAAAGTCTCAATTTTACTTTCGTTTTCTCAAAGAATGAATGAAATTACAGAATTTTAAGAAAGATGCAAGCAACAGTTGGGTGTTTTTTACTGTGTACTCAAACAGAAACTCCTAAAATTTAAGAATAAAGAATATTTTTCTTTAGAAAGTTGTTTCTGGGTGTTTTACACTTCTAAATAAAATTTTGTTTCGATATACCATTCCCAAAGCAGGTTATAGCCATTTATTACAATACTGTTATCTGCGCTTTTAAGTGAAAAACAGGCCTATTTCGTTAACTAACAATAGAGGTGTGTCCAAAAAACATTTTAATGAGTAAAGAAAATGGAAAGAGTGTTATTTTATAACAAAACCAAACAAAAAAGTTTTTTTCTTCTTCTGAGAAATATATTTTCAATCCGAGTATGAACAGTAAAAACAAACTATGCAGCATATAGTAAAAACAATTGCACAAATTGACTTCAACAATACAGTGCAAAAACAGTGCAGATGATTCACAAACTACACACAAAATGATTGAGAAATATTCAGAGTGCAACAGAAAAAAATAGTGCAAACTACCTTTAAGAACTATACATTTATATAATTATTCACACATAATAGACATAACATAAATGATCGATCCGCTGACTGTAATCTGCGTCAGAATCTATTTTACCGGCACATTGCCTAATGCCCAAAGACATAAATCCCAGTGCTTTATCAGATACGTACCACTGTTTCATCCTTGGTTTTGATTTGTTTTATGTCAAAGTTCTCTGTCGTGTGTTTTTTGTGCTTTTTCAGAGTTTTCTCATTCAAATGTGTTATTTTGTGTTTGTATTCATGCACTAATGACAGACTTCACTTTCACTTTGTGTTCGTTCATATTTCCAAAGAAATTTGTTAAGTAGTAGTTCAAAAGACAAGAATATGGGACAGTCTAACCCAATCTGGGCTCGGGGGTGGGACTACGCATCAACAATCATTTGTTTGGCTCAGAGGAACGAAATGCATTGGTTTCTTCTGACGAATCAATGTTGTCAAAATGTGATGACGTAATCACGTACACTACGGTGCCTCTGAATATCCAAATAAGAGAAGTAGGATATCTCTGCTTTACATCACTTTTTAAAGCATTCAGATTGGATTAGCGGTTCAAAAGTTATTAAACATTAAAAAACAACAGTTATTTTTAGCCGCGGGCGGATGTCTCGGTCTTTGAGGGTTAATAAACCTTATTGTAAAGTGTTACCAAGATGCCTAATGCCTGGACGGTTCTGGGACAGAATAAGCTGGAGATCTTACAATGTTTAGTCAAAGGTTTTGTTCTGCAAGACGACACTTACCATTACGGGAGAAGCTACTTTGACAGTAGCTGGCAGAGTAGTGGATCCAGGAGTCAGAGCGACGGTTTTCATGATGGTGGCCCCAGCTGGAACATTTAGCACAGTGGTCGCGGGAGAGGGTGGGATCTTCTGTGTGGCAGCTGCAGCTGCAGCCAAAGCAGCCATGCCACTCATCTGAGGGCTGCTGCCAATTGGCTAGACAACAAAACAGTGTTCCAAATGGTTTAAATGCAAATTCAACATGGGAAACTAACATTTGAGACAGGGCTGAATCCAGGTTTGCGAAGCTTGTTTGTAGGCTTGCACAATTTGGCCAAAAAAAATGTGTGGCCTTGTATCATTATAACAACAACAATAATAATTGTAATCGTTTATTAATAAATAATAAAATGTAGTACCGGTATATAGTTTAAAAAAAAAAAAAAAAAAAAAAAAAAAAAACCTTTTCCACAAATATCACATTCGAATATTTGAGCTCACAAAAAACGAATATTCGAATATTTGTTTATTTAAATTAAGTTAAATGAGTCAGACTTTATTTTTCAGCAACATTTGTTTTCGTCATTTTGAACAAGCTTACAATAAGCTTGAACATTACACATCGTGTTTTGTAGCTGAAAACCTTTAACAATGCGTGCAAACAAACAAAAGTACAGATTAAAAGCAAAAAAAAAAAAAGTGAACAAAGAAAAAACGTAAAGCAGCCTGCAGCAATTAGGCTATTGTACAGAATGTAGCTTACACTTAACTTTTAAACTGTCAGCAAATCTTTTTTGCTTTTTTTTTCTATTGTTTCAAATGTTCTTGTTAAGAAATACGGGCATGTAAACATGATCGGAGGAAAGTCGGCTCCTTAGTCTGTTAACAATAAGGCCGGCCGCGGAGAAAACGCGCTCTGACGGCACAGACGTTGGCGGGACTCACAAATAACGGTGTGCTAAGCGAATACGTTTTGTGAAGCGCTTCGTGTTTTCGTTTCACCACTGAATGGGATTTGTGCCGAGGGTCTAGGGCAGACGCGAGAAGAGGAGTTTTCACTGCATTCTCCAAGTTAGCGGTGTTTATTCGTTGCTTGAGAGATGCTGCAACAATGTTCTTGGATCACTTTCTGTGATTCTCCACGGCATATTTGAAGTACTAGAAGACCGCAGTTCTTTTAGGGGGCGTTCACATATCGTGTCTTTTGCATGCTCAAGTTCGTTATTTCCAATGTAGGCGCGCGGTATGCGCGCTCATAATGGAAGCGACGCGGTCGCGATGCGCACGCGGTGCGACGCGGTCCCGTTTTTTCCAGGCGCGTCCGAACAGCATCGAGTTAAAAACATCTCAACTTTCAGAATCCGCAGGTCATGTGACAAGAACTAAACATTCAGCTTCATCCTTTCCTGTAACAACGTTGAAAGCTCAGCCAAGATGAAGGAACAGCTGATCATAGCTGTATATGGATTGCCATTTTGAAATAAATTTAGTAGCAGAGCTACTGAAAGCGATTTTTTTTGTGCTGCAAATCCAATTATCCTTTGCTGAAATTTGCGCGTCTTCATGGAGAGAACGCGTCGCCTCAGGAGCGCTTCTGCCCGAGCGCTTTGGAAAGAAGGAGAAAGCGGAGCGCATAGCCTTTTCCACGCCTTATTAGGCGCGATATGTGAATGGACCCTTAATCATTCATTAATTATTTTTTGCTTGCATACACCTTCAAATATGCCGTGGAGAATCACAAAAAGGTTTTGTGATTTTTTATTTTTTATAGGTTTTATTGTGAACTTTTTTTTTTTTGCGAAATTCGAATATCATTTTTATTTATCGAATAATTAGAGCAGAACGAATATTCGAATGTTCGACTATCCGTGCACATCCCTAATTATTATTATTAGTAACAATAAATATTTTTATTAAGAATCGTTTTATATTTTTTTAAAAATGAATACATATTTACTTAAAATGTAATTTACTACTAAAATAAACATTATAATTACAAAAAATAAAAAAATACTGAATATTTCTATTGTATTTTACTGTAAAATGACAACATTAACAATTAATTTCCTAATTTTAACACTGGATCATGAGATTGCATGTGTGTAAAAGAACATTACTGCACTTCACTCTAAAACCAGCAGTGCATATATAAAAAATATATATAATAATAATAGCAGACTTTTATTGTGTTTATCACAATAAATCAAATCGCATTTTCACTTTGATTTAAAGTAATTGTCCAGCTCTAATTTAAGAATTACACTGATTATCTACATACCGTCCCCTGGGTACTCTGTGCAGGGACAACCATGCGGACACCTGCAGGAAGTGATGTAACTGTGACTGGGGATTTCCCTCCTGGAGTGGCCTGACGCACAGTAACGACTGATGTCCCGGGGGAAGAATGAGGTGCTGCCACTTTAAGAATAGCTGGGAATTATAAGAATATGTTGGGTTAGGTACCGTCACAATTATTAATATTATTCTTTACAGAAAGTTGCACAGCAGTTTACTGATTGCAAAAACCACAAAGTCATTTGTACCTGGTCCACGAGATGCGGCTGCAAGCGGGCTGCTTGGCATGGCAGTGGTGGGGGAAGGAACCTGTGGCACCATTGTGACCCCAGACAGGGGCAAGCTTTGGCTTGCAGGAGCAACAGTGGCGGGTACCGGACTCTTAGGCGAGTTGACGGGTAAAGACGGGATGGGGTTGATCGTTGGTGATGTTGCAGCTGTTGCAGAAGGGATGTCGTATTTCTGCAGCTGCAGCAGGTAAGTGTCAGCAGTAGGCACCGCCCCCCAGCTCACCTCCAGAGAGTTGGTGTTGGCACGGACCAGCTGCACACGTGACGGAGGCTGAGGACGATCTGTTAGTGAAAGGCGAGATTTTAAACACTTAATACTTTGATTAATTGGAATAATTTGGTTGTTGATAATTTAGCACCATGCCAGCTACTATACCAATATTCATGCTGGAAAACAGCGTTTTTCAAAAAACACCTATTGGGCTATTTGTATTGGGTTAAGTGTATTAAAGCTTCTTCTACACTGAGGTATCAGTTCAACTCACCAGTTTCCAAACACCAAAGATCTTTGCAGCAAACTTGGTTGTTCCAGGCTTTGCGGTAGCCGTCTCTTCCACTCCAGACGTACAGCCTATTGTTTATAGCCATAGCGCAGTGTCCGGCTCTGGCCCTTGGGATATTATCTTCGAGTGTGTCCATCAAGATAGTCTCCCAAGACATTGAGTCTGAAGAAAATGAAGGTTAAGATCAGCAGTGATAAAACATATAAGCTCTGTTCTGAAACATTCAGCATTTTAAGGGATAAGAGGCTGATCTCCTTTAAAGACCATTGGCTTCTTTGTTTAACCTACCTAGATTTAAGCAGGCCAGTGTGTTAGTGCACTTCCATTCCTTCTCGTGTGTTGCTACTTTGACATCATCCATGACCAGAGGAACCCAGCCACCAAACACAAACATCCTAAGAAAACATGAGACCAAAGTTAGTAAAATCCACACTAACTAGAACACTAAACATGGTGTAACACATTGTATTTTTGTGATTACTATAAAATTAAAAACTGTTGGGCTGTTTAATTTTATCCACTTCCAAAAAGGAAATATGTTTTTCAAATATGTGCAAGCTTTACATTAGATAAAAGATCATTAACACAAAGATTTTTTTTCTTTCTTCTTTCTTTCTTTTCTTTTAAACGCCATACCAGCTGGTTTAGATATTATCTGGTTTTAGATATTAGATATAATATCTGGTTTAGATATTCAATATAAACCAGATAATAGATGTAACATGCTTTTTAGCTACATTTAGGTACACTATGTACTTACCATTTAGCTAATTGTGCTATTTATTTAAAAGATAGTAAATAATATGCTGCAATCATTTTTAAATTTCCATAATATTTACAAAATTAAAAATAAATTACAAATAAAGTAATTGTTAAAAGCACATTTTTATGCAGGAAACAACTTCACAGCTCATAACCATAGCAAAATTTGTATAATTAAATATTTAGTAGATATTCAAAGACCTGAAAGTTTAAACAAAGTTTAATTGCTTTAAATGTGCATTTGCTAAATGCTGACACTATATTTGAATATATAATTAATTTAAGAATTTAACAGACTCGTTAGCAGAGGCAGTAAACTATTGAGCTCCTTTGCATCTGACATCAGGTGCATTTTCAGCACGGTAAAAATAAAAGTCCTGCTTCTGACACTCATCATCTAAACAGGAAAAAATAAAATGCCAAATTGTCATAAAGGTCAACTACTAATTTGTTTCTGTGGAATACCATGGACAACAAAACTAAGAACGCATGCTGAAGCAACTCTGAAAGTTGATTATGATTTCAGGTCAACTAAATCTTCACAAAATAAGGCAGTGCTGGTTTCTCATCAGTTGTTTCCAATCTTGAAGACAGTGAATGTTTAAATAAACACTGTATGTTTAAACAAGCTTGAGAAAGTTATAACTAACTTGTTGGTTATAGTTGTGGCAGAGTGGAGACTGCGGGGCAAAGGTGCCACACCACTTATGGCAGGTTTGTTCCAGGTTAATGTATCTACAAAACAAAGCACACGGTTAACGCATGTTATTCAATGTCATAGCATGAACATTTCTTGAACAAATATTTTAAGCCAATACTTTCTCTCACCTATGTCTAAAGTCCAGAGGTCTCCAAGACGGCAACCACTCATGCCTCCATAGATGATGAGACGAGACTTTTTGGACGTTTTCTCTGTGTAGACAACAGCAGTGTGGCTCTCCCGAGGAGGGGGAAGCACACCATATGTAATAGGGACGTCCCAGCCTGCAATGTTAGACCCCGGGCGAAGCTCAAGAGTGTAGAGGTCATTCAGGTATCTGAGGCACAAATAAAGAAACAGTTTAACTGCAGATCTGCTGATCAAACATTTAAGAATTAGTTAGAGCAGAAACTGTATAAGGCTTTTTACCTGGGAATGTTGTTTTTGGGATCCTCACTGTCATTTGCCAATCCACCAAACAAATAGCATTTGTTTCCAACCAGGGAAAAGCTGTGGCCCAGGCGAGGACATGGAGGTGGGCCATTCTTAGGGGCTTTGGGCTTCAAACGTTTCCATTCCCATCTACTGGCCTGTTTGAAGTATTTGACAGAAATGAATGGACTATTATATACGTTAGGACTTATACTTTGAAAAACAACAACTTCTACTGAGCTCAATCTTAAAGCGCCCCTATTATGCCATTTTTAAAGTTCCTAATATTGTTTGAGGAGTCTCCTACAATAGAATTACATGCACGCAAGGTCAAACAACACTTTTGTTTTCTCAAAATATGCATTTAATTCTCATTTTCTAATGATTCTCGAACAATCTGTATTTCTAAACCCTTCCTTTCCATGAGCCTGTTCTGCTCTGATTGGTCAGATGGCCCAGTCTGTTGTGATTGGTCTACCGCGTACAGCCAGTGTCTGAAACATTACGCCCATTTGCATAGTTCCATATTTTGAACGCTCGATAGAAAATAAATATTATTTATCAGAATTACAGGTGGTGATTCAGTGGAGCCAGCTGGTCCAAATAAACCAGGTAGTGAGCCAGCTTTTAACAGTAAGCGTTTTGTAACTCCTGAGATTAGAGAAGCAATTAAAATGACATGTTTGTGGGCGGGGTCAAGTTGTTCACAGCCGGCCAACGTAGAACATAACACAAACTGCATGAAAAGCAATAATGGCACTATAGGGACACTTTAATATGTTGCTGACAGACTTACCTGTAGTTCATAAAGATCATTGCTGTACTTTCCGTACTCAACCATGCCCCCGAACACAAGGAGTCTGGTGCCATCGCACACAAACCCATATGCGGCACAGCCGGGAGGAATGTCACCGCGGACAGCAGGAATAAACCACTGATTGGTGGCTGTTGAGAAACATATAGTTGTGGTTTTGATGAATAAAGTTCTTTCTGTGCTGTGTCGAAGTGCATCATGTTCTGTTATTCTGTGCACAACAAGGTTATTATAGTTAACTAGAAGCATAAAAAACATGATCTTGCTTGAAAAAACTAAAATTTAGAATAAAACACTTAAACTCATTTTAATTCCGGTAATTGGCAAGGCAACATATCATTTTCAATTTAGTTTAACTTGATTTACTATGTGAAAAATAAATACATAAAATAAACTAGTTCATTTTTTATTTTATATATTTAATAATTAATAATAAATGTTTTTAAATCATGATTTAAAAATGAAGAATATATAAAAAAAATAATCATTTGAATTTGTAAAATAAGCATTTGTACTTGATAGCATCTTAAGTCTGTAACCCAATTACAGTATTTTTTCAAAAATAAAGTAATTGTTATAAATCTGCATTTTTATGCAAGCTACAAATGCTCACTCAAGAGGATCTAATAGCTGGATTTGGTAAAGTTTTAAAGGATTGTGGAATAAAATATATACTTTTTTTAAATAAATGAGAAATGCTGCATTAGTAATTAGCCCAATATTAATAAAATAATCTGATGGTCTAACTAACTATATTAATATAAATAGCTTAAATGTGTATATATATATATATATATATATATATATATATATATATATATATATATATATTAGGGCTGCAACTAACGATTATTTTGATAATCGATTAATCTGTCGATTATTTTTACGATTAATCGATTAATCGGTTTATGTACTTATATTTTAGTTTTTCCCATTTTTCCCCCAAAGTAAATTATTAATAAAGGGTCTTTATAATTCAGCATAGATTTTTAAGAGATTTTAATAATTTTGCATTGTCATATCCTCATCACAAATATACCTGGAGTTGTTTTATTATGTGTTAGTAATCCTTTGTCGAACTCTTCTGCAATCAGAACACTGACCCATACTCTAGCAAATTTCACAAGGAGATTTCAAATAATGTTTTCACCATGGCAGTCCTTAGAGCTCCTAAAGTAGTTTAACATCCCGAACAAAGCTTATTAAGGAATCTTTCAGAACATATTTTCACGAAGAATAAGGATAAAACAGAATAAGATTGCAGTGCGTTGTATTTTATTATTTACTGGGAAACAGCTTTATAGCTTATGCTGTGAAATTGTAAACAATCCTTCGAATAAAGTGCCAATGGCATGAAACCTGAATGGAAATCACAATTTAAAGTAAAATCCATCAGCAGGTTGTCCAGAAAAAACGGACACACAAAAAACCTGCTGTGTGAAAAAGAGCAGTGAATACTTAGAAAAAAAAGTGCATTTCAAATATCTTTAAACATTTACCTCTCTCATTCAGTCATAATTAGGCTGCAAGACTGAATTATGAACTGGTAAACGACAAACTGATCACAGAACATGTTTGTAAAGCTTTAAATGTTAACTGTTAAAAAGCAATGTTATCAGCTTTTACGACTAAACATTTGCAAACAACATTGTACTGGAGAATCTGCACAAATAAAAGGCTTAGGGGCCGTTCACATATCGCGCCTAAAAACGCGTGGAAAACGCTAGGCGCACCGCTTTCTCCTTCTTTCCAAAACGCTCGGGCAGAAGCGCCCCTGAGGCGTCTGCCTTTGCTAAGCAACCATGACGCGCTCTCTCCTAGAAGACGCGGAAATTTCAGCAAAGGATAAATGGATTTGCAGCTCAAAAAATCGATTGCAGTAGCTCTGCTACTAAATTTATTTCAAAATGGGAATCCATATACAGCTATGATCAGCTGTTCCTTCATCTTGGCTGAGCTTTTAACGTTGTTACGGGAAAGGATGAAGCTGATTATTTAGTTCTTGTCACATGACCCGCGGTGCGCTTGCTGCATTCTGAAAAGTTGAAATGTTTTTAACTCGATGCGGTGTGCACGCGCCTGGAAAAACGGGTGCGTCGCGACCGCGTCGCTTCCATTATGAGCGCGCATACTGCGCGCCTACATTGGAAATAACGAACATGAGCGCGCAAAAGACGCGATATGTGAACGGTCCCTTAAACAGTTCAGTAGTGCAGAGTTTACAGGTTAATCTTCTTTTTTGAAGGCTCAAAATAAAGTACTCCCACATCCTGCTGAATGCTGCAGACGCAGTTCGGGAAGCACGTGACATAAAACGAGGCCAGCTATTGGCTATTCGCTACTTCTCCTGTTGTACTGGCTGAATAAATCCTCCGGTGGCTCATTACTGCCACACTTTGGTCACCGCAGATTTGAAATATGCACGAAATAAGCCGCTTACGGCAAATAAATTATTTAGCAATGAATCGATGACTAAATTAGTTGACAACTATTTTAATAATCGATTTTAATCGATTAAATCGATTCGTTGTTTCAGCTCTAATATATATATATATATATATATATATATATATATATATATATATATATATATATATATATATATATATATAATAAATGTCAAGAAGTTTAATAAAACTAACAAAGTTAACATTTAAAATTAAACTACTTCAAAATTTGAGTAAAAACTGTAATACTAATTCAAATACTATAAAAGCCTCTTATAGTAATCCTGGTTATGCGTAGCTGTTAATATTTTCCAAAAGAAGAATCCATGAGCAATATGCAAATATAGGGCGTTTTTATATCACTTATATTAAAAATAATCACTCTTTAGCATAGAGTGCAATAATAAAGTAAAACAATGCTTTTTGGACTTTATCTACTTCTTATTTCATAACATTTATCAAGTCATTCCACGACTTTGCAACATAATATAATCTTAAGTAAAATTATCCACACCATAAAAAGTGTGAGTTACATTTTCGCCCATTCATCCTAGAAGCATTTACATGGCAATGCGGGAAATATTGTGGGCGGGGCCTGTGTGTTGTGATGACGCAAGCGGCGTTCTTATTACCCGCCATTTCTCTTTGCATTTTCCAGCCGCACCCACAGCGTTAGCTGGTTAGCTCCCACTTCAACCCAAAAACATCTTAACCTAACAATACACAGATCAGCTAGCAGTGTGCACCTAAATGCATCCCTACATTCAGCAAACGATGCACTGAAATCAGACGCACTAATGTTAGCGCAAACATGTCATGATTATGTGAGTTTTGAATTACACAGTCAAGCTTTATATTTTTGTGCACATTCTTCATGGCTAGTTAGCGGATCACTTATACAGATTTTGTCTAGCCGCTAACTGCGCTAATGTACCTAGCTAAACAATCAGTCAAGCAATTGCTTAATAGATAAAAGGAGTTGTGTGAACTACTATATATGCAATTCATTATTTAACCCGTCTAGGTGTTTGTAATAGAGGCAAACAGCAAATCTGACTAACGTTAGGCAGAAACGACCGAATCTGGCTAATAACACATCGAGCTAAAGGCTACAAAAAAAAACGCAAGTAGATGATCAAACACCACCTGTAAATACTAAATAACAGCATTCTCACCTGTGTTATAGACGTGCAGCTCGTCCACAATGCCTTCGTTCCCTCCGCCGAACACTACCATCAGCTCTTTAATGGCCACAGCTCGGTGTCCGTGTCTCGGGCGAGGAACCGGGCCAGACCAGCCCAAAACCCGCTTCCAGCGCGGCTGCAGAACCGAGGTCCCCGAAGAAGCCATGTCCACTTCTCTAGCGAGACACAAATCCCAGGCACAGCGCTGATTTTAGTTTAGATTCCAACAGCATTCGTGTATCAAAAGCTATGTGCTAACTGGATTAAAATCCCTGGCACAGCGCTGATTTTAGTTTAGATTCCAACAGCATTCGTGTATCAAAAGCTATGTGCTAACTGGATTAGCCCACTAGCACCAGATAGCTTTGCGCAAGCTAACGTAACTAGGTCACCAAAACGCGTTTTTGTTTTTGGCCAAATGCTCCCCGAAATGCACCAAAAGATTATGGTTTAGTAAATATTAGCGTTTAAGCGCGTCGAAATTCGAAAGCATAGAGCGCGGAAAACCGTTGGCCAGTTAGCACGTTAGCTGCTCAAATCTGCGCGAGACGCCATTTTAGCGGCAAAAGACGCTTTTCATCACGAGAAGAAAGTAAATAAGACGGATGCCGGCGGCTATGCAAACGCGAATTCCCGGCGAAATGAAGAAAGGTAACTCGAAATACACAGCGTAACGTGCAGGTGGGCTCCTGCACATTTTTATTAAATATCTTTGTAGTGAGCGAAACCGCGTTTTGGGGTTAAATGTCTCTTGGAGAACAAGATGAAGATGTGTACGCCGCCATCTTGCGGAGGTTAGCACGAGCGCCTAGTTAGCTGCTAAGCGGCTAAGCTAACAAACACAAGCTAGTGAACAGTAATGGGAGGCGGAGGCGGAAAAAAGAAATAATAAATTATGATAATAAATCATAATAATAGACGCAAAGGGAGGTGGCAAAATAAAAACAAAGAAAATCAATCTTAAACATGTGGAACGGGGAAATAAATACAAATAAAACAAAAACTAAAAATCAGCACTTTTGTTGCAATTAATATATAACGAAATCGTATTATAATACTAAATCCGTCAATTAAACCCCTGCCTATAAAAAAAGTTAAAGACTCACAAAATTAAAGCGCGCATTCAAATAAACGCGGATAGAGATTATTAGTGTAACTTAGTTTCATGTGATTTGAGGATTTGTCATGCCTTTCTTGTCTGGGTGCCGCCATCTTGATAAACAAACCAAACAATCCACCCTCTGGTACCAAATAAAGCTTAGCGCTTTTTAGTGATCCGAGGGCACAGTGTAGATAAATAAACAAATACACAATAAAACTCTTAAAATACAGTGATTCTCTTCTAAAACAGCGCTGAAATGTACTTGCATTTGCTGTTGTTAGCTATTAGCCGCATTAGTTAGCTGAAATGTTTAATGAGATCCATTGAGCAGCCAGTTAGCTTCAATTCTAAACCGCTCATTACAACAATGTAAACTCTACATACTCATTTTGCAACAACAGAGAAAATATTACACGTCTCATGTTTATTTACTGTTAAAAATTGCAGGTGTGACTTTTATTCCAGATGCACAGTTCAGTGACTTCTGATATTGTTTCGTCCCTGGCTACTCGCTTAGCTTCCCTCAAGAAAAATGGCGGATGTACCGTTAGCCGTCACAGAGAAAGCTGCAAAAAATCGGATTCCGTCATTGCCTGACAACAAATACTTACTCGTTCCAATTCGTTAACTTAAATAAAAAATCACGAGGAGGACTCAGAGAACGAATTCGACCCTGGGTGCGCCTTTCACTGTAGATATTGCTAAATCTAACGTTACATCTTTTCACGCAGCCCAGGAAGCCGCCATCTTCTTGACAAGCGCTCAGTACTTCAGCGGCCACTGAATGCGTGTGTGTCTGTGCGTGTGTGTGTGGAGGTTGAGACATTTGTGAGTTGTTTTTGTGTGTGTGTGTGGAGGTTGAGACATTGGCGAGTTGTTTTGTGTGTGTCTGTGTGTGTGTGTGGAAGTTGAGACATTGGTGAGTTGTTTTGTGTGTGTGTGTGTGGAGGTTGAGTTTTTTTGGCTGTGTGTGGAGGTTGAGACATTGGTGAGTTGTTTTTTGGGTGTGTGTGTGTGGAGGTTGAGACATTTGTGAGTTGTTTGTGTGTGTGTGTGTGTGTGTGTGTGTGTGTGGAGGTTGAGACATTGGTGAGTTGTTTTTGTGTGTGTGTGTGTAGGTTGAGTTTTTTTGGCTGTGTGTGTGGAGGTTGAGACAATGACTATGTTTACATGCAGCCAATAACCCATTCAAAACCGGAATATTAGCAATAACCCGGTCGCGCACGACCATGTAAACACCGGCAAAAACCCGGATATGCTAATATTATACCTGGGGTACCCCTTTTCTAACCCGAATATTTGGTCTTGTAAACGCGTTTCGGCATATCCCCAATCAAAAGGAATCTTGGTCTTTTTAGTAGAGGCGGCGCATAAAAAAACCCCTTGTGGCACAGTAGTGTCAAGTGCTGCTGGTGGATCAGTACCAGCGCCAAAGCGCAAACAAAGACTATCGCTATCTGCCCCAAACTATTCATTATTCGCCTGCTGCTGCTGTTGTTGTTGTTGTCTTTGGATACAGGAAGAAGAATCGGAAATGACGCATATTGTGTCTTGTTGTCGGTACGTCCAGACGCTAACCGTGCATCGCTGTTTACATCGGAGTATTGGGGACTGATTACACATTCCATGTATACAGGAGTAACTCTCTCTGCTCACGCCTGTAAACGGGTTATCCCGAATGTTTCAGAAACCCGAATAGTGACCTTAACCCGACCATAACTCGAATTTTAACAGCTTGTAAATGTAGTCATTGGTGAGCTGTTTTTTGGTTGTGTGTGTGAAGGTTGAGACATTTGTGAGTTGTTTTTGTGTGTGTGTGTGGAGGTTGAGACATTGGTGAGTTGTTTTTTGTGTGTGTGTGTGTGTATGTGGAGGTTGAGACATTTGTGAGTTGTTTTGTGTGTGTGTGTGTGTGTGTGTGTGTGTGTGGAGGTTGAGACATTGGTGAGGTTTTTTGTGGGTGTGGGTGTGGACATTGAAACATTCGTGAGTTGTTTTTTGGGTGGGTGTGTGTGTGTGTGTGTGGAGGTTGAGACATTGGTGAGTTGTTTTTTGGGTGTGTGTTTGTGTGTGTGTGGAGGTTGAGACATTGGTGAGTTGTTTTGTGTGTGTGTGTGTGTGTGTGTGTGTGGAGGTTGAGACATTGGTGAGTTGTTTTGTGTGTGTGTGTGTGTGTGGAGGTTGAGACATTGGTGAGATGTTTTGTGTGTGTGTGTGTGTGGAGGTTGAGACTAGGGCTGCATCAAATGATTATTTTGATAGTCGATTAATCGAACGATTATTGAAACGATTAATCAACTAATCGTCGATTATTTAAGTGGATTAGCAATAAAATTTATATATTTATATAAAATTTATATTTAAATTTATAGTTAATCTAGACAAATAAATATATTTGACAAAATGAGATGACAGAGAAACCTTCTTATTTACCATTTAATTACTATATGAAAATTAACTGAAGGACACATCATTCTGCCTAACATCTCCTTTCGTAAGTGTATAATATGGATAAGAAACAAAATAAAGTTAAGTGATGTTTTATTTTTGGATAAACCATTTCATTCACAATATACACGACCACTCAAACATTTTTGAACAGTAACATTGTTTTTAAAGAAGTATCTTCTGCCCATCAAGCCTGCATGTATTTGATCCAAAGTACAGCAAAAACAGTGACATTTTGAAAGATTTTTTACTATTTAAAACATGTAAAATGTAATTTATTCCTGTGATTTCAAGGCTGAATTTTTTAGCATCGTTAATCCAGTCACATGATCCTTCAGACATCATTCTAATATACTGATTTGATGCTCCAAAAAACATAATTATTATCATTATCATTATTGATACAGCTGAGTATAATTTTTTCAGATGTCTTTTATGAATAGAAAGTTCAGAAGATCTGCATTTATCTGAAATTTAAACCTTTTTTTTAACATTATAAATGTCTTTGTCAATGTAAAGCATCTTTGCTAAATAGAAGTATTCATTTCTACAATAACCCTTTTTGAATAGTATTTCATATAATGTTACAAAAGCTTTTTATTTCAGATAAATTCTGATCTCTGGATCTTTATTCGTCAAAGAATCCTTTAAAATGTACTCAACTGTTTTGAATATGGATAATAACAATAATAATAATTAAATGTTTCTTGAGCAGCAAATCATCATTAGTATTTCTGAAGATCATGTGACACTGACGACTGGAGAAAATTCAGCTTTGATCACAAGAATAAATTACATTTTAAAATGTATTCAAAGAGAAAGCAGCTATTTTCGTAAATAAAAATATTGCACAATATTGCTGCTTTTGCTGTATTTTGGATCAAATAAATG